>NC_030430.2:17215226-17262726 GCF_001660625.3 Ictalurus punctatus
TCCAGTTACAAGTAATAGTGGTACCGCTACGCCCAAAAAACACACGTGCAGGTCATGGATGATTGTATATTGCAGTTGTTTTGTCACTTGTGAAGATGTTACAGACGTCAATAGTTGTCCACATCCAAAGAACATAACCTTTGACCTTCCACACCTGGATTTTTACATTATGGCCAATAAAAATAATTCAGCACAAACAGTAAATGATCTGACGGGCTTCATCGAGGCCAATCTCAAACTAACTATACTCAGCTGACATTCAGTGCGTTTACATGGACAACAATAATCCAATATTAACCCGATTAAGACGATACTGTGATTAAGAAACTAGCATGTAAACAGCGATTACTGATGACCTTAATCCGACTAAAGTCATACTCGAAGTAAACACAAATGGAATTAAGACGTGGAGTATTCCTGTTTTAGTCTCGTTATGGAAGCGCAGTACAGACATGTACACACCTTAATCACAATATTAACGTCGTGTGGGAGTTTTCACCACATTTTGCGACAGGACACGTACACACGGCGGCGCTCAACCGTTTGACGGTAAATAAGAGAGCACGGCTGCGTCCGAAATAGCGTACTTACCTGCTATATGGTAGGTGAAATACATGTATTTCGGAAAGTACACGGTTTGGGACGCAGCCCACGGCTTCAAGCAGTTGTCTGTTTGCACGTACAGCATGACAAATAATTAACTGCACTTGAAGCTTTTATAAAATTAAAAATAAAAACATCCAAAACTGTATACGGTTCCATAACGAAGACCAGCTGTGTGTCAATACGTGAAATTCTGGAGGGGACGGCGTGGCGTGGGGACGTAATGACGTGTGCCGTTAATCGATCTATGTCCTATAACATGTAAAACCTGAACATGAAAGGGGTATTCTAAAAGCGACTCATGTAAACACCTTAATCACAATATTGTCTTATTCAGAATAAGGTCAATAATTAGATTACTGCTGTCCATGTCAGTGTAGTCAGTGTCACCAAGCACAGCCCAAATGCTAAGTCAGAGCAAAATCATGAACCAAAACAAAGAACATTTTCCCTTAATATTCTGCTTTGTCTGCTGGTGACAGACAGAGAATCACTGATACCAGACAGAGCTTTGCACAATCCTGATGCTGTAATGTTTTTATTGAGTTTTGCGTGACTTTTTGAACTGAAATGTTTTATTAATAGCTGAGAGAGTAGTCACGCCTCAGGCCCTTGCCTGTGTATCTGAAATACCAGTTCTGCATGCAGGCTGTGCTCACCCAGCTGTCCATTGAGTTAAAACAAAGTCAGCTTTTGTGTTTCTGCTCGATATCTGCCGGACAAGGTGAACCCGAGGTTCAGCGTTCGGAATCGATAGCGGCTGTGAAAAAGCTGTGTGCGCTGGAGATGATGGGTTTTTTTTGTTTGTTTGTTTGTTTGTTTTTTTGTTGTTGTTTTTTTTACATTCATGCCCATATGCACACGAGGAGCACAAACAAACGTTGAAAGAAGCGTGAAAGATGTCAGTTTTGAAGTAGGCCAGGTGTGGAAGTCTCTCACGCTGCTGGTGTCGCTAACGTCGCTTGCTTTGTTTTCTCCGTTTGCTGGAACGTACCTGCAGCCCGGGAAAACAATAACGTCTCTGTGGCTCCCGCTGAGCGCCGTCTCTCCAAACAGGTTGAAACTTTCCTCCCCTTTGTTTTGATCGTACATAATTCTCCATAACTCTGACGCATCTCACTGTGAGCTCCCAGCTCTTGCGCTGGCGCGTCCGCAGCCTGCGCGACATAAAAACCTGGTGGACTCGCAGGAAATTAACATGTCGTCAGCAGTGGCCCCGATCAGCATAATAATGGCAGCGCAGTTGGTTACTGCAGCCTAAGACGCAAGTGCTATTCAAACAAAAACACTCCTGAGGCCACTTAATTGCCCAACAATGGCCTTAATGTTTTGGCTTAAGCGCTCGATCTTAAAGCTGTTCAACCCATCTGGCCACCTCAAAGGTGTCTGTCGCCTCTGTTTTCTTTAACCACCAGCGAACGTTCATATTCTGGAAGCAATTCAGCAAGCTGTTAATTGCTTTAATCAATTCCAGTCAGTTTAAAAAAAAAAAAAAAAGCACAGAGGAGAATACTGTGTAATACTTGTACGTGTGGTTTGTGAGTCACTTAAGCCCATATGACTCGTTTGATAGTATCGGAGCATGTTATCGCTTACAGTACATGGTAAACAATGAGTCACTAACAGCATGCTTTAAATCACCCCCTTCCTGCTCTAAAGTCTTGCTCTGAAACTCTCTGTACAGATATGTATTTATATCCTCTAATTACACTCTCTCACACAGGCACACAATGCACATTTAACAGTTTTCCATTAAACTTCATGGCAAATCAGCAACCTGTAACAAATCAGAAAACAGGGCTGTCTATTTCCTCTGGTTAAGTGCTACCCGTCAACGTACGAAGAGTTTTGCTGGAGGTTTTTAGGTGACAACTAACAGGAATGATTAATGAGCAAACTTTTTTTTTTTTTAAAGAAATTATTATTATTATTTTTAGAGATGCACCTATACTAAGTTTCTCGGCCGATACCGATAGTTCTGCCTTTTATACCTTCTTTTAAATGAATAATAATTAATTCCACAATTCTGAAAGAAATGCAAATAAAAACTTTATTCTCTCCATTTCAACAAGTTGTTTTCCAGTAACTGGTCTCATAAAGAGAAAACACATTACTCACATTAACACATGAACTCAATTCTGAAGATTAAGATTTCTTAACTTATTGAATATTAGTAATTCATATCAACATTGACTGAATTCTAAAAATCCTCCTGTTAGTCTCACATTCACTCACCTCAAACAAAAGCATTTCTACTTCATCTCTGAACATCAAACTGGTCATATATAATATAAACTTTTTAAAATATTGACATTAACTGGATATGAAATATAATACTCCAGTGGTTTTTAAAGTGGGGGCGCCCGGGGGTGTGAAAAATAAATTCTCACACTCAGACAACCACACACACACACACACACACACACACACACACACACACAAACACACACAAACAAAATAAATTCCTAATATAATGTAATGTAAAGATGTAAGATGTAATTATTAATATAAAAAAGGGAGATATATTCACAAGTCTGTATTTTTAATGTGTTTTAAAGACATCTTGCAAAAGAGGGGCCTCGGTCAAATGTTAATGCCGTTTGAGGGGCCTTGCCCTGGAAAAGTTTGGGAACCCCTGTACTACTCTACAAAAATATATGTACGTGTGTGTGTGTATGTATGTATGTATGTATGTATATACATACATTATATATATATATATATATATATATATATATATATATATATATATATATATATATATATATATATATATATACACACACACACACACATATACACACACACTACTTTTTTGTCAGACCATCTTCATTTAAATCTTTCAACGGTGTACTGGTGCTTTAATTCAGCTCGAGCGGCGCAGAAAAAGAAAATTAGTCTCAATGCCGAAACTCCCGCTTCACTGCTGCAGCGTCCGGTGTAAAATTTTAGCAGAGCAGAGTTTACAAACTGCAGTTTTGTCATCATTGTCACCCAAGAGACATCATCTTTACACACAGCACGAAATCTGAGTTTTCCCGCCCTCTTTTGATTGACAGGATATAATCGGCCCTGATCGGAAGTTTCTAAACTGTGGAAAATTGCCTTCGTTGTCCGATACCGATGATCGGCTGACACATCGGTGCAGCTCAAATTTTTTTTTAAACGAATGTTTAATTAAATTAAGGGTGTCAATACTTTAGATGTAGAACAGACATCATTAACTTCATTCAACAAAACATAGGGCTATACGTTCTCCTTGGCTGAAGCTCGAATTCTGTTCTAACTGCATGGAAGAGCACTAAGGAGGGTGCACAGTTCCATTATGTTGTAGCGTATATAGAGTGCAAACTAAGTGACTAGCAAGCCATTTGGGATTGGCCCTAATTAGAAGAGGCGGATTGTACTTGGATGACAGACGAGCTGGATAGTAATAAGACACTGCCCAAAGCGAAGTGGGTTTACTGATGACACCCTGAAGCAGATTATATTTTCTTATAGCAGCACATCCCAAACTCTTTCATTCCTCTTCTACCACAGATATTTGTCCACGAGATGTTACTTCCTGTTAGCACTTAAGAAGCTCTAAACAGCCTCCCTGTGGTGGAAAACTCACTGACTGTTACAAAGCGCTCATACACGAGACCCTTTCCTTAAATGTTAAATAACATCTCCTTAGATCACGTAGATCGTCCGCCAAACGATTCCCTGTGAACGAGCTGTTACTATAGAAATGATAACGTACTACAGGGTGTCCAAAAGTCCCCACACACAGGGGACTATGTCTTCGTCAGTGGATGTTGGTGGACGTCCACTTCTCGGTCAGTCCTCAACACTTCCAGTCATTTTGAATTCGTTAATGAGTTTGGCAACAGTGTCGTGTGTGTGTGTGTGAGATGTGCTCGCCACGTTTCCTGTTAAAGTCCATCGCGACCTTGCGCCAGCTTCCCGATCCAGCCACGACGATGATTATTATAATGTATTATTTAAACTAAGCATGAACATTTTTGGAAGACGTTTTGCGTACAAGTTAATTTCCCCTGCGCATGGAAACTTTGGGGACGCCCTGTAGAACGAGCACATTCATATAAACCTGAATTTGAAGACATTTGACGTACGGCTGGCATTAATGTCAGTGCCGGGCGTTTTATAGAAAATGAATCAACGCCTTCTGAGACTTCAGCAGCGCCGTATAAAATTGTATCGATGCCTTTAAATGCGCCAGGGAATTCACTTTGGCAGGAAGTCACTACACTGCTGGATGTTTTCGCGACTCAGGGCGATTCTGTGCCGTTTGATTTTGACCAATCGACAGTGTCTGCTATTATAAGCTCCACCCACGTGTTCCAGCTCAGCTCACTTAGTACCTGAGCGAACAAATTCAGTACTCGGCTACAACCCGGCATACTTGGTGATAGTGACAACACAAGATCATGAGGAATTTTGCTAAGCCAGATAGCACTATTCGAGGTCGAGTTAGCGGTGTGCTTCTTCCCGGTGTCCATGAGGTGGCAGACTGAGAGATGCATGCTGTTAAACACATGCCAGCCTCTTGCTTTTATGTAATGAATCTGGGCAGCAGTGGTGTTAGCAGCGGCCTCTCTTCATGTCTCTCCAGAACTTTCTGGAGTGTTTAGGAAATCTCATGAATTTGTGTAAGTGTAGGTGCTTAATGGATGAAGACTTTGTGTACTGTTTACTTTTTTTTTTTTTTTTTTTTCCCTACCAGTGTGTGTTTGTGTGTGGGGCCCCCCCCCCAACTAATCTTGTGCAGATGCTTACCATTTGAAAAGCACTGAAATATTTTTTTCCGGCCTGGATGTTGAATATAGAACAGACTCACACCCACTGCCTGTTTTTTTTTATTTTTTTATTTATTTTTTTTTTTTCCTCTTTGAAATAATTACGCTGCAGTTTTTGCCTCGAGACTGTCCAAACGAGTGCTCTGAATATAGAGAGTAAAGTAGCACCTGAGGAAGAGTATGTGTATACGTGTGTGTGTGTGTGTGTCTATATTGAGGGAGTGAAAAGGAAAGAGGGAGGGAGGAGTCAGTTCCCTAATGGGCCATTTACAGCTGGCAAACAAAGAGAAAATTCAAGCCTCTCCACACAGTGGCTTTTGCAGATCCTCTCTAACCGTGGCGTGCTTGTGTGTGAATCTGGGCGAGCACCGCTGTTTATTTTTAAGAACTAACCGCTTATTTAGGCCTTGTGTACGAGCCGGTGTTCGAGGGCTGGGAAACAGGCGAGCCGAGAGGCCGTACGCGCGGCAGCGAGCTCTCGTCTGTGTTGTTACACGCGACACGCGCAGACAGGCTTCCCATTCACATGCTATGATCTAATTTGTTTGCCAGGTGACAAGCACACATCTGGAACGCCTTGTGCTTACTCTGCTTTTTCCTCATGCGGTGGTTTCAGTGTTTAGCTGCCACACGGGAGATGAATCCTCGCGAGGTCATATGCAATAAATAAAGCCAGCGTGCAGCGAGCGTCGCAGGGTACGGGGTTTTCCGGGACCGACCCAAGAGGCGAAGCGAACGAATGAACGAGCGAGAGAGAGATCTTGACGAAAGCGAGCATTTCTTTTTGTCGTGCTCTTTTCTCTGCGCTGTGTTTATGATGTTAAATAGCAGGTTGGTCGGGCAGTTATCTCCTAAGTGACTGTTTGAAATGGGAGAGCTGTAATGTTTGGGTTAGTGCTTGTCTAAGAACATGGCTTATTTTGGAGACGCGGTAATGAGGCCGTGTAAGACAACGCCTCTCCGTTTGAGCTGAAACAGACCTTGGCTTTAACAATATGTTTAATTCTGACGAGAGCGAAGCCAGTCCCTTTACGTGTCGCCGTTTAAGAGGACGGAGCTCGTACTGTTTATTTTAAGAGCTTTCTAGATGTTTGTGTGGCACTTCCAGGTGTTTTCTCACACGTCTGGTCATAGGCTGTGAGACATTTCTCTTAGCTCTGTGGTTTGTCTCGAACTCGACCTCAGTGCTTTGCAAAAAGCGTCTCCTGCCCGTGAAGGGCCTCAATGCTAAAATGGCAGTTGGTAAATTGAAGTCAAGCTTTTGTGGAGAGAAACTGTCAGCGGATGATCTGTGTGTGTGCGTGTGTGCGTGTGTGTGTGTGTGTGTGTAGGCAAAGGAAAAGTAAATGTGAATAGAAGTTGCTTGTGTCTCTTGTAGGGAAACCTGAGAGTTTGTTCCTGACAGCAACATCAGAGTGTGAATATGAGCCCTGGCAAAGAAAAGCGAGCGAGCAGTGAAGAACAGCGGCACTGTGATCATCTCACACACACACACACACACACACACACACACACACACACACACACACACACACACACACACACCAAACTGGACTCCCATTGTTTAGTCTTGCCTTGAAACTGCAGAGTCCACAGCAGACATTTTTCCTTAAGGCTACGCAGAACATTGATTGTTTATACAACGAACACCTTTTCCACATCCAGGCTTTAAACCATTGTTTTATTTCGTCACGCTGTCTTTAGCACCATATCGTAAATCTCTTAAACAGGAAGGACTGCTGTGAATCTTTCCATTTCTCTCTCTCTCTCTCACTCTCGCTCTTTTCCTCTCGGTCAGAATGGAGGATCTGTCTCCATTCTCCACTTGTCTGCAGATCCCTGCTGAATGTATTAAATGAAGTTACTAGATGGGAGTGCTTAAGGGGCCAAGCCCTCTGAGGCTTGCCAAGGCGCTCACAAGCCTGGCTCACTCATCCATGTCACCTCTGTTTTTTTTTTTTGTTGCCCCCCCCCCCCCCCCCTTTTCTCTTCTTCTTCTTCTCTCTTGTTTCAGCTACTGGCTCACTTATTTGTATTTCAGAGCACTGTAGACTTTGTGCGTAATTGTATGAAAATCAGCATGGCGTCTCATTTTCGAACGAGGCTGACACAAATCTGAAGAGGAGCTTGAAGACTGAATGGTATGTTTGTTTGTTTTTTTTTTGTTGTTGTTTTTTTTTTCTTCCCTTTTAGTGTTGCTGCCCAGCTTTTGTTTTCACAAGAGAAATGTACGGAGATGAAAAATCGAAGCATCCCCTCCACGTTGCTCGTTCGCGTTCCCTTTTTAGAAGCTTGATATCTACCATCTGCCGACCAAACCTCTCATCTGTTAGGAGTTATTCTTTCAGTCGGACATCGATTGCGTCTTTTAGATACCCAACAAAGAGGCCAGTGAGTATGACGGCAGCGATGGGCAGAGAGGAGCAGTAGAGATATTGCGATTGTGTGTTGAATACACTGAATAGACTCCAGTCATTTTCCCTGATACATGCTTAGGCCTGTAGAATGTGGAGTGCTTTGCTTGTAACTGCACTGGTTGTCTCCTTCTATTATCGCTTAATGGTGCCCAAGATGACAGGCACGCGTGATGAACAGAGGAGCTGTGAAATCCTGGAGGTGGAGTTCTCATCCGCTTGATAATAGGATCTCTGCCTTGCTGGAGGCTGTGTCAAGAGACGCAAGAGTGCAGGAAATGCAAAGTGTTCATTCTTAAAACAATCCCAGTCCTATAACCAGCTAAAAAGCTTCTCTTTTTTTTTTTTGGGTCCCTTTGTGCTTGTGCTTTTACCGAAGATTTATAACAGCAGTTTAAGTGTCTTACTATTCCGCCGTGTTCTGTGGCACGTCACCGTGTTCATATACTTGATTCGAGTCCCGTTATACGCACCAGTGCTCGAGGTATTTCAATGTTTTCATTTCTTCTCTCATTGTGTCCACACCTTTTTTTTTTTTTTTCTTTTTTTTTTTTCTCTTTCTCGCCCCCCCACTCCTTCTTCAGCAGGTACAGTAATTGACAGTCTGCAGCCATGTCAAACACACCACTGTCTCTTCCTCACCCCCAAACTCCAAACTGGACCAATTCCCCATCACAAGCCCTCCCCCGCCTGCCCGCCCTCGTGCTAGAAGCTAATCTTGTATTGGCAGCCCGAGAGCGACAATTGGTATCTCCTTTGAAAAGTGCATTCTCTAAATAGCTTCCTCTTGCTCAGTGAATTCCGCATCAGTGAGTGACTCGGGTTTCCTGTTGAGCTCATTCTATACTGTCGGGACCAGGCTGGTAAGGAGAAATAAATAAGGACGCACTTGAGTAAATGTAATAAATATGCTTGAATGTGCAGCCCAAACGTTCACTGGGAGGGAGGAGGCAGCCTGCTGTGTGTGTGTGTGTGTGTGTGTGTGTGTGTGAGTGAGAGAGAGAGCGCTTGCACGTACACATGCACATGCCCACATGTGAGTGAGACTGTGTGTGTGTGAGGGCTGAGCTGAGAATTGTCAGGAGAACAGGAGTCACAATGTCTCTGGCTTCCCTGGAGCTGGAGAGCGTTTGCCAGCGCTGGGATCACAAGGGACACCTCCTCCTTTTGAAAACCTGACAAGCTACATGCTTTGCAGCACAATAAAGGGCTCTACACTACACCAAACCTGATTCCTATTGATCTTGGCTGCCTCCTTAAATATGTGCTGTGTGCTGGTCGGCGAGGAGGGCCGCCTTCATCCTGCAAATAGCCTTTGTTTCTAGCTGATTACATTCTGACCAGACGAGACAAAGCAGTTGCATTTAAAACCACTGTGCGTTTACTGTAGAACGATTAAATCGGTAGGAATATAGTGAGCAGGACATCTACGATGCACCAACAAAGGTGGCTGAGAGATCAGATCTAGAGCTCTCGTTTAGAGACGTGACGTGAAAATAATTACAGTTTTATAACTGGTAGTTTGTGCACCACATGACCAAGTGACATGAACTGACGGGGTGAAAAACGGTCCGTTTTGATTCCAGGATTTCTTGAAATGTCTTCGATATCATTAGTGTTGTTTGTTTTTACTAAATTATATGCCAGTGAACAGTTTTAAATGATTTGGAATGGGAATATAAAATGTATTTCCGAATTTGAGTTTTTTTTTGTGTGTTTTTTTTGGGAACTCTCAAATGCTCGTTTATGTGCAGGTCCTGCACCATATTTGCTTTTCCAGCATCTTCTGCATGTTTGACCCCTTTCCAACACTGGCTATATGATTGAGTTCCATCTTTTCACACTGAGGATAACTGAGGGACTCGTACACAACTATTACAAAAGGTGCAAACATTCACTGATGCTCAATTAGGCAACACGATACATTAAGATCGGGGTGGGGGTGGGGGGGTGTAAACTTTTGAACAGGATGATGGGTGTAAATTGTTCTTTGTCTTCTGGGAAACATGTAAATATCTTGTGTAGATTCTGAAGGGCAGTACTAAACAGGAAAAAAAAAAAAACAGTTTACACTTGTTAGTTTATCCTTTTCAAAAGTTTACACCCCCCTGGCTCTTATTGTAGTGTTGCCTTTTTATATAGGAAGAAAAAGGATTCCCGATGTGTTCGTGGTGTATTTTCCAGCTTTCTCAAGAGAGTCTACTTTGAATGTTTTTATGGAGGACTCAGAGTCGAACGCAGCATAAAGGTCACATGGTACACCGTCAGATTTATATGGGTTAAATGTATTCGATAGTAAAGAGTTCTTCATAGGTTCTTTGTGTGTGTATTTTTGAAAGAGATTGGGGGGGGGTCCTCTTTTGTGAGATTCTACATAGAATAAAAAAAAAAAACCACCACATTATGTATAATAAGTTACTTAGTACTATGTAATAATGTAAGGTCACGTGCTCTACATCATTGTCATATCAGATTTGGTTAAATTGGCCTCCCTAGGGGTTTCTTTTGTTAGTCTCTCTGGGAAAATCCCCAGTTTTTTTTTTTTTTTTTTTTTTTAAGAACCCTCCAACAGAGGAGTTTCTTTTCACAAAGAAAGCTAGAACCAACCATGTTAATCAAGCCAAGACCCCTTGAAGGAACACCCCCCCCCCCCCCCCCCCTTTTTTTTAAGTGTACCTAACCTTTAGATTTAAATGCTATCCAGGAACCAAATTGAATCCACGTATGCATGTGGAATTTGCAGCCTTTGTTTGTCATCACCATTTACAACAGGATCATAAAGGCGCGCCGTTCATCAGCTATTACACACACACACACACTTTCTCTCTCACACACTCGAGCGCACACATACACACACGAGACAAATCAATGCGCGGAATGCATGCCTCACTTACATTATTTAATCAGCGGCATGCTTTAAATGCCGTTTGGGGTGTGTGTGTGTGTGTGTGTGTACGTGTACGTGCCTGGTGTTGCAGAGCGTTAATGCTCATTTACTGCAGTTCACTGTGGCAGTAGTTGATCATCTCGCTTTTACCGGCGCATCAATCATGACGCTTTTGTGCGCGCGCTAATTGGGATCCAGTCCGTGTTTTAGTGTCGTGTGAGGTGTGGTGTGGGGGAGGGAGGGTGGTGTAATTCTCCTTCATAGTGTCTGGATAAAGAAAGACTAGTAGGTCAGCCATGTGGATGCGTCTGGTGAACAGCTGAAAGAGAGAGAGAGAGAGAGAGAGCTATGTGTGTGCGCGCATATGAGAGGGAGAGTGTGAGTGAGTGTGTGCGTGCGTGTGTGTGTGTGAAAAAAGGAAGCGGAGTGTGTAAGCGGCGAACTCGGTGATTTCCTCGCCTCGAACTACCGCGCCGTTTCTCAAACATTTCGGAGTTTATCACGCGGTGAAACGGAAGACGAGGAAGGAGCTCCGCCGTGTGTGTGTGTGTATGTGTGTGTGTGTATGTATGTGTGTGTGTGTGTGTGCGCGCGCGTGTGTGTATGTGTGCGCGCGCGTATGCGTGTGTGTTTTTGTTCACCAGAGGCGAGTGTTTGAGGGAAACGAGTTCGCTCTTTTGTTGAGCGCGTGAGCCTGTTTCCCATCCGCATGTAGGATAAAGTGGCTGCGCGAGACCCGCTCAGCTCCGCGCGCTTGGATTCGGGCCCGGCCCGAGGAGGGAGTAGTGGGGCTTCTTTCTTTCTTTCTTTCCATAAGGGAGAAAAAAAAAAACAACAACGGGGATTATTTACGGTACGAAGTGGTTTGAAGCTGTCCATCGGAACTTGGAGACCACCAGACTGGCGGGGTGAGTACTTCTAATACAGTGGGGAGAGGGGAGCGGGGGGGTTGAAGGGGGGGGGGGGGGGGGATACTGAGGGAATGTTAGCAATACTGGCTAACATTACTAACTTCAAAGCACGCGCTGCACTCCGAATCAACTTTTCACCTTGTATTTTTTCAGTGAAAAGGAAACGAGCTTTGAATGTCTGGAAAAAAAAGAAGAGTTTTTTTTTGGATGTTTATAAGGAAAAACCTCTCCTTCAGAGAAACAGAGAAACCTTTTTTTATTATTATTATTATTTTATTTTATTTAAATAGCTAAACATTCAAGGGTTTCCACGGAAAGACAGACCAAGGCTAGAGAGAGTACTGTTCTAGATTTAACCTTTTAACCTTTACAATGGTCATGTGTTAGTTCGGTGGAAACCATTAAAATGTTGTTGTTTTGTTTACAGAAGGTTCCTTTGAAGGACATTGTCTTTAGAACCCACACAGAGGAACAATTTTTAGTAGGAAAAGAAATAACGGAAATATAAAATTCTTTGAAGAACCTCCGTTGGAGAAACCTAACCTGTGAGAACCTCATGGTTTAAACAGAAAGACCAAACTTCACTGCTGTTCTGTTCCACTTTTAACCCTTTGAAACGAGGGTTCTTGTGTTTGAAGCATTTATAAAAGGTTAAATGCCTTTTCTGAAAGACCCATGTTTTGGATAACTCTGTTTTTGGGGTTCTTTGCGAAGTTTCCATCTTTCTAAACACAAGCCGCTTGGAACCCTTGTAAGGAAACTTTCCTTATCCTTAAAGAATTCTTAGAGCTTCTCATAACAGGACAAAAAAACACTTTACTTAGTTTTTTGTGTGTAATTTCTTAGAAATATGTATTAGCATAAAGTCGTGCTATGCAATCCTTGATGTATCAGGTGTATACGGGTTAGGTTTTTGGTGGATAAGGGTTCTTTGTTGGTTCTTTGCATTGTTTTGAGTTTTTTTTTTTTTTTTTTTTTTTTTTTTTTTTTTTTTTTTAAAAGAGAATCTGCTTGGATCTTTTTCTAAAGAAATCCTCCTTGGAAGATTTTCCATTTATGCAAATACTTAAGGAGGGAAAAAAAACCCAACAGCAACACTTCTTTGCAGTTAATTAGTACTATGCAACAGTGTACGGTCACGGCTGTCGTTATAGCAAGTGTACATGGGTTACGTTTTAGTGGAAAAGGGTTCTTCTCTTTAAAGAGATTCCACATGGGACCTTTTCGAAGGGAAGCCTTACTGGAAGAATTTCCCAAAGCGAGACTTATTCGAAGAATGTGTGAAGTTTGATTTTATATATACACACATACACATACATACATACATACATACATACTGGTCTCCAATGAGCTCAGATGACTAATATTAAGAATAACCACAAAGCTACCTACTCAGTCCAACGGGCATGTCTCTGATGAGCATTCATAACACTCAAGCGTCCCTCCCCCATGCACCGCCTTCCAGAGATTGGAAGTGATGAGTTAGAGCCATTTGTTTACTGCAAACCCGAGGGGGGTTTTGATGGACTCGCTTGACCAGTTGGAGGCTGCCGAGGACAGCCAAGTCAGCCTCACTTCCCCTGAGCTGAATAAACCATGTGAACCTTGGCCTGCGGTGGCCTGGGTGTGATTAGTCAAGCCTATGGCAGTGTGGGTGTTATTAAAAACCCAAAAAAAACCCCAACAACATGGTTGAGAAGGCTAATCTTAAACAGTATTTGTTTCACAGTTGGGCTTATCTGATATCAGTCTACAAGTCCCGTGTGTGAGGGGGAAGTGTCTTGTTTTCTTTTTCCCTGTAATCACTGTTTTATCCAGCATACTTGGTTTGCATGTCATCTAGACTCTGCTCAGTTTTTTTTTCTTCCCCCTCCCCCCTCCTTTCTTTCTTCTTTTACACACTCTGCTATGTAATATACTCAATATACTTTCCCCCCTATTCATAAAAAAGGTCTAGTCATAAGGTCTCACAATGATGTCATTCTGGAAAAGAGGATGGTTTTTCACTCTAAACCGTAAACCATACAAGTCGCCTCAGTGGACCTTCGGGGGGAAAAAAACTCTCTTAAAAGACGACGAGCGACATTCGTATTGTATCTCTCGAGCACGTCCTGGAAGATGGAGGCTTTCACGATAAAGTGGTTCTAAGCTGGTTCTCCCGAGTGCCTTTTCTGTCTGGGAATAAATCTAGCGAACTTTAGATCGAAATCCCCGAGACGTTAATCTGCGATAGTTTTCTTGTTCTCTCTCTCGCATGTTTATCATTTCTCTCTTCCCAGTAATTCACGTCATGAACTCTTTGGTAGGCGACTATCTGGCTAATTCATACAATTATGACTGTTTATAATAGGTTATAATAAATCCTTCTTACATCTTAGACCACAATACATGTTCATCATGTGTGAGGTTTGAGTAGGAGTTGTAAAGACAACATATTTTTCCATCATCTGATAACAGTTGTGTTGGTTGTTCTGTATAGATGAAAGACTCAATGGTAGTCGCTCACTTTCAGCGATACGCTGGAACGCTTTGGTGCGAGTTCCTGCAGAGAACATCATCAAAGCATGAGTCAGGGTGATGGCTGGAAGATAAGCGCTTTTTGAGGAGGGTATTTGCCTTTCTGTAAACATCTGGATAAAAAAAGGTTACTAAACTGTACCCTTCATTGTCACCGGGGTGATATTGTGAAGGGTTTTGTACATTTGACCTGGAAAAGTGTGTATGGTGTACCTGATTGAAATGTACCTGTAAGGGTATTCCAGTTATGCTGCATTCGCATTACCATATAAAAGGTGCGAAAGATGATACCACCCCAGTGACAAGGAAGCATTTGTTTTCAGTGAGTGTAGGTAAATCATAACTAAATGGAGAATATTTCACCCTAATCCTTCAGTTTACACGTGTGTATAGCGTTTGTGAACTCAGTTAGGCTTGCCTTTGAGGATAGCCTGAGGTAAAGATCTGGAGAGCGCACTCCCACAGTGGAACCGAAAGCCAGCGCAAGGCACAGCATGTTTTCATTGTCTTGTATTACTCTGAAAGAAACCTCATCCCGTTTTCCCCAAATCCATAAGCATCACTCGAGTACTGAACCGTTCATTGTTTGAGCTCCGTGCGTCCACGTCGAGCGTTCGGTAGCACGTCAAACAGTACAATCTGGAAAGCACTATAACATCTGGTGGAGTAAAACAAAGCAGGGGTGTTATCCGTGCTACTGATTTGAAGGTGATTTTATGGTGCGTGAGCATTTTAGATGTGTGGGATGTGTGAGTAAATATCTGTAGGGTGCTTTTTCTTCTGGCTTTCATAATGACAAAGCTAGTGTTTTCAGGGCTTTTTTTTTCTAGCTTGGATATGAAACCGGATTTGCTTGCTGCTTTGTTGTGTGTGTGTGTGTGTGTGTGTGTGTGTGTGTGTGTGTGTGTGTGTGTGTGTGTGTCTTTTTTTTTTTTTTTTTTCCTTTCACCTTCTTCTTTTTTTTTTTTTTTCCTTTCACTTTCTTTTTTTTTTTTGAGAGAACTGAGTTTCTGTGTCGCTGCATTTAAGGATCTCCCCAGAGGTCAACCAGCAGTTTACTCACACTGAATAATTGAATTAGCAAGTCGCTGCGTTTCTGAAGGCAGCGCTCGGTCGCGCCAATATCGGATTTGTTTATGTCTGACGGTGAGGCGCAGGTCGAACGTCACGCCTCCAAAGTGGCGTAGAGATCTTCTAGCTAATCGCGGTGGTAGCGTGCGGCTTCGTTTTCGGAGCGAGGGCGTCCGATTATCTCGTCCGTCTCCGTGTCTGAAGGCGAGTGGAGAAAGCCTAGTAAATGTTTAATGCTCAAATGTACATTAACAGCTGTCGTCCGTTTCACGGCAGCTGCCAATAAGAATATCAAGTGTGCTTCGTGAAGTGCAAACACGCAAGCATGTTATTGAGGTGAAAATGAATCATGTTGAATCATGAATCATGAGGTGAAAAGATCTCGCGTTTGGAACGGAGAATGTAAATCGTTAAACACTTACTCATGGTACAAAGATGACATGAATGTCACGTTTAAATATTGAATGCGCTTACACACAGCACTAAAGGTCAGGTTTCTGAGAAATGAAATGCATCCTGAGCATTCTATACACAGGCATCAAGCAAACTTTTGGATCGAATTGCGTCGTGCTGCAAACAGGCTTTCCTTAACAAACCGGAGGCAGCTGAGTGTTTGACAGGGCTCAGGGAGGCGTGTTATTTAATCTGCTGGCGTGATAGAAGCGACTCGACGTCTGCCCGCCTGTAATGGCATCGCGTCTCCTCGAGAGCCAGTGGCACAGCGCAGCCCGTTAATGCTATGCTTAATGAATTTCCAGAAAGGCCAGGGGCAATTAATGTCATTTTGGCACCTCCTCGCTCCACTGTTGTCTTGTGGATTGTCTCTGCTCGACACAGTCAAGCCAGAAATTCAACTTGGGTTTTGAAGCGCCGCAGATTTTTAGCTGTCGGGAATAGATAGGGGGAGGGTTGCTTTCATGGTTTATTTACCACACGCCTGGTTGGTGTGCAAAAATCTACACGCTCTATTAAAGGTTAGCCTGGCTCGTAAAACGCAACGCACCTAAACGAGGGCTTAATTGTGTCCCTGTATGGAGCGTGTGCTTTGTTTACGAGAATGTAAGCTCCTTCTTGGCACCTCGGCTGTAACAATAGATACAGTAACTACAGACGCTTGCTCATCGCCTGGGAGACAGGACACAGGTCAGACCACAAACAAGACAGACCGGAGAGACGTGTGAATTCCAGCCACGTGGAGTTCGAGATCAAATTTGGTCTCGAACACTGAATCCAGAATCGCTCCGGATCGATTTTAAAGCAGAACAACGTTTCGCGTTTGTTCCACGTGGACTGTAAATGTTGGCGGTGTGTTGATGAGGAACAGTCGGGGTAATCGAAGCTGATCTTTTTAATAAGCCCTGAAGCAGCTTGAGGGTTTTTTGGGGTTTTTTTTTTCTGCCTCTGTAATTGTAATAGTAAGAGGAAAGGAAAGGGGAATCCAGACATGTTTATTCAGCACAGTGCAGGCAATAAAGAGGAGCTGAGCTGTCACAGGCACTGCTTTCTCTCCTCATGTGTTAATACCATTAAAGGCGAGTGTGAACAAATCAGTAGCCCGAGTGCCTGGGACAAGCAGATTTTACATCCGGGCTATTAGTTTTTAATTTGTACTTGCCTGGCGGACAAGTAGATTTAACAACGTGGTGGTAGAATCCTGCTTTGAACTTACCTCCTAGAATGGTGGTTTTTGACCTCTGTGTGTGCAGGTGTACAACCCTACCTGCGGCGAGTGTTTGTTTATTTACAAAATTCTTGTATATACAGATTAACTCGTTTAAAGGTGCTACTTTGTTTACCGTCGATGCTGATTTGGCATCACTTGCTGAACTCTTGAGTCGAGGAGACCGAATAGGAATCGCGAGTTAAAAGGGGGGTTTCTTTAGGTTTCCCTAGTCGGAGGTTGTAAATTCCGAGGTTAAGCTTTTCCGTTAAAACAAAAGTTTGTATGTTTTAAAACGTACAGAGAGAAAATAAATACTCTAGCCTTAGACTTAAATAGCATTTGCTTGTAATGAAATGACAGAACACATCTTTTATGTGAAACGTTGGACACTGAGGGTACGTCCGAGGGTACTCTCACTACATGGGTGGTAGAGCAGGTTGTCCTCTAATCGTAGGGTTGGCGGTTCGATTCCCGGCTCAGATGACTCCACATTCCGAAGTGTCCTTGGGCAAGGCACTGAACCCCAAGTTGCTCCCGATGGCAAGTTAGCGCTTTGCATGGCAGCTCTGCTACCATTGGTGTGTGTATGTGTGTGTGTGTGTGTGTGTGTGTGTGTGTGAGAATGAGAACCAGTGTAAAGCACTTTGGATCAAAGCGCTATATAAGTGCAGACCATTTACCATTTACATGATGATTATACAGGCCAATAATAAGACATTGGACTTGATCTGAAGGTTGCGGGTTCAAATCCCAGCACCACCCAACCATGGGCAATTGAGCAAGGCCCTTAACACTCAAATGCTCAGTTGTATAAAAAAAAAAAAGAGGGGGATAACTGGATAATGGCATCTGCTAAAATGCCTTAAATGTACTTCGTCTGTTAGTCCGTATTAACGCGTTTAACAAACTTGACACAAATTATTACATTACATTAGTTCCTACTTCTTAAGCAAGTTATTTAGGTTTTTGGCAAACCAAAGCATGGGACTAGTCTGCACACCACACTGGAGCTTTTATTTACCCAGTGGGCTAGCTAATTCATTTCTGATTCGTCCGTTTAAATTTGTTAGCCTCGCTTTAGACTATCCTTGGTGTCAACCCTATCCACGATTTTTATTTAACTGTAGTAAAGACACTAGTTTAAGCCTCTTATTCAGTAATCTCGTATCTCAAGCTGTGCAAACATTCAGTTCACATTAACAGCTCGTAATATTGTTTATTTTATTTTTGTGTTCTCAGCGTTCTAGTCTGCTTTCCGACAGCCGAGCACATTCGAATCCTTCACCTTCGGTTTTTAGATGAAAGTAACCTGGAAAGCATGTTTCTGTTTTCAGTGTGGGGGGAAAAAAAAAAAAAGATGACGGGTCTGAAAGTTTGAGAGGCGCACCGCTGAAACGGTTGTAGCTCTGAATCCTGTTTTAGTGAGTAAACATTTAATGTAAGCGCACCACGGCTTTATTTATGCATTAAATCTGCTGTTAGCGCTGAATTATACATTAGGCCGTAAATAATGCAGGAGAGATTCCTCAATGATTACTGGCATGCTGTGAAGAGTGCGTTTGCTAATCATTTGCTCATTGATCTTCGCCGTGCACTAGTGCTAACTAGTTTTGGGGGTACTTTTCCTGGCAGATGCTGAGGGTATTGTTTTTCTCGAGGTCGGACGCAGGGACTGCGGAATCTATTTTATTGTTTTTGTCAGCGTGGAATGAGCTGGCAATTATACTAGAGGTAAGATTTTTTTTTTTCCTTCTCCTTGTCCTTTGGTGAGACGTGAGACGACGACTGCAATTAGATCAGCTTCTGCAATTGGAACAGCTTGATCCTCTCAGAGGTCACCCACGTAATTATCGTCACACGGCATTAACTAGTTTTGCTTTTCTTTCTCGCAGTTAGCGACCTCGGGTTTTAACCCATACATCTGAGCAGAAATCATAAGGCCTCCTGGCACCTTGGGTTTGATCTACTTCATTTGTCATTTCATACATAGGAATAATTAGAGCGGCGGCGTGCTGTGCCCCGGGGAGCACGAAAGCTTACGACCTTTCTGCTCCCGTAGAGATGAGGCTCAAGACGAAGCAGCCTGGAAAGGAAGTTGTTATTAAGAAAATAATGGCTTTGACAAGTTCAGGATTAAATTGTAAACAAGCGACGTGATGGATCAGTACTCGACGAGGTAATTGATTTTAGTGTCTTTGCTGAGCTGCAGTAGCTGGCTTTAATTAACGAGATTGAGGTTAATACCGCTTTGATTCTCCAGGCCTTTAGTGTTTGCGTGCTTTTGTTCACCGAGACCTGAATTTAACCTCCAGTGCCTGTGTGGAGATTTTCTTGGCCTGTAATCTACATCTGCATGGTAACAAAATGTCTCTGTGAACTAGTTCAACAAAGACTTCATGTAAAACCATAATGAACTTTCTTTTACTTTCGCATCTTTTGTCACCCAGATGAGGACGGGTTCCCTTCCGAGTCTGGTTCCTCATAAGGTTTCTTCCTCATATCATCTTAGGGAGTTTTTCCTCGCCATTGTCGCCACCGGCTTGCTCAACAGGGATAAATTCACACACCTAAAATCTGTATGCTGTGTTTTATATTTCTGTTAAGCTGCTTTGAGACAATGACCGTTGTAAAACGTGCTATACGAATAGAATTGAACTGTCTGTGTCTGCTTAACACTCCAAATATCTGTATCCAGATTTAACCAACACCCCAAATCCAAAATTGCCAGCACTGTCGTCATGATCTGTGAATCTGTGAGTTCATCGACCTCAGATACATCACTGGCCTGGATAAAATAAGATTTTCTTTCATTCCTGCTCACCCATTATTTTTATTTGCACTCTTATCTAACGACTTTATTTGACCCTATTTCCCAAAATATCTTCAAATTGGTAGCCTAATTGAAACTGCCTTGATCCAGACAGGGCGGTTACTAAGGATGAATAGGTAAACACTGTAAATGGTTCAGACAGTGCCAAAAGCTCATGTGCTTTTTGTTTGTCTTGCGAGGTTCGTATCTAACTACTCGCTCACGCCCGCATAAAAGTAAAAAACCTGAAATCCCAGTCCTGATGCACACAGGGCTCAACCAGAAGCCCTGTGAACATTTAAAAATAAATAAAGGTAACAAACCGTAAATAGCCTGTCTCCTATTTGTATCTGTATTTATATGTGCTTAAGACGCATTCTGTTCATTCTGAATATTGGGTTTTATAAGGCGTGTTCTAATGTGTCAAATCTTTTCTGTTATTGCGAGAACAGATGAGAGATTCAGGGGAGGTGGTGGAGGGGAGGGGTGGGGGTGCCACATGTGGAGATTTGGAAGAGGCTCAGTAGGTCTGTGCTTTCATCGAGTGGCTTCATCATGACAAAACGAAAATCATATTCTATTGTGGTATTACACAGCTCATCCACTCGAGCTGCCATTTACCTCAGCGGTGCAGTAGAGCATTTGCATTTTCGCTTGATAGGGTGCTCCCTCAGGGCTAGTGGAGAGGGTTTAGTGACCATTGAAAGTTACCAGGCTTGTGCTTATCAAATTTCAACCAGCTTGTGGGTAGTGGCTGCTTAGCTGTAAAGTGTGTGTGTGTGTATGTGAGAGAGAGAGAGAGAGAGAGAGAGAGAGAGAGAATGAGGGGGGGGGGGGGGAGTGTGACACATTGATCTAAACACACTGAGACTGGATTACTGTAAGCAGGTTAGTACATTTTTATAGTACATTTCTTTTTAGGATTGTATAACAGGATGTAGTAATAAAGCTTAAGTTATTCACTGTGGTTGTAAATAACACTTCAGCAATGAGTAAGCTCTTCACTAGATCTCAGGATTGTGTGCTTTTGAGCTCTCACCTCATAGGCTTTTTTTTATTTCTGTGCTGGAATTCAGCCGACTGGCTTCGAGCCGTTCCCCGCCGAGCCTAAAAAAAAAAAACGTTTTTGTTCTCTGTCCAAGAATACCTGTGCAGTACAGTAGGTCAACCCTAGGAGCTTTTTTGAAGCATGCCGAGTTCACTGGAGCTGCGTTCACACCCAACAGTAGCCACCCACAAGGCCAAAGCACAAAACCGTTTCATCACTCTCCACTTTCCATGCCAAATTCTCTCTCGAGCACAAGCAGCAGCTACAGGAGTATTGGCACTTTTTAGGTTCATGTTTGATTAGGGATCATTTCCATGTCCACGCAGTGCAAATCCGTTTTGCTTTCAGACTGAGCTGGGGGGGAAGGGTGCGGACAATTTCATAAATAAAGGAAGCGTGGTTTTGGAGATATGCATATCATGTCTATTGTCTGGATGCAAATTTGGGCAAATTCTTTTGACCGTTAACTGGTTAGAAATCCTCAGTGTGAGTAGGAAGAGAGATCCTTCACAGAGACACTCATGTGAACGATGAAACTGTTGCTAATAAACCTCTTAACCAACAGCATTATTTATATATATATATATATATGTGTATGTGTATGTATGTGTGTATATGTATATGTGTGTGTATACAGTATCTCACAAAAGTGAGTATACCCCTCACATTTTTGTAAATATTTGATTATATCTTTTAATGGGACAACACTGAAGAAATGACACTATGCTACAATGTAAAGTAGTGAGTGTACAGCTTGTGTAACAGTGTAAATTTGCTGTCCCCTAAAAATAACTCAACACACAGCCATTAATGTCTAAGCCGCTGGCAACAAAAGTGAGTACACCCCCATATGAAAATGTCCAAATTGGGCCCAAAGGGTCAATATTTTGTGTGGCCACACTTATTTTCCAGAACTGCCTTAACCCTCTTGGGCATGGAGCTCACCAGAGCTTCACAGGTTGCCACTGGAGTCCTCTTCCACTAGTCCATGACGACATCACGGAGCTGGTGGATGTTAGAGACCTTGTGCTCCTCCTCCTTCCGTTTGAGGATGCCCCACAGATGCTCAATAGGGTTTAGGTCTGGAGACATGCTTGGCCAGTCCATCACCTTCACCCTCAGCTTCTTTAGCAAGGCAGTGGTCGTCTTGGAGGTGTGTTTGGAGTCGTTATCATGCTGGAATTCTGCCCTGCGGCCTAGTCTCTGAAGGGAGGGGATCATGCTCTGCTTCAGTATGTCACAGTACATGTTGGCATTCATGGTTTCCTCAACAGTTACTTTCACACTGCTTTTTGTCTCCTCGGTCAATTGAACAAGTGTGTAAATACCGCTGAGAAGCCATTATGATGAAGAGTAACTCTGTACATCTACTTCTCTCAGCTCTCCGGTCTCACAAACCGCCATCTTTTATCGATCCCATAAAATGACCTGAACTTTCACCTACTCGTGTAGACACAGCGGCATCGGGTGGAGTAAATTAATAATAATGCTAATGCTACAAGGTGGGTTTAATTCAACCTTCTTTATGATTGGTGAGGAATTATTTAATAATCAAGATTAGCAACTGTTCAGATGGAGTACGCTGCTGCTCTCCTTCACGCTCTTCACTAACTCATACATGGCGTATTCACTTCATTTAAACAAGGTTGCCAGATATCACTACAAAAGTCAACTCCAGTTTCCATGTTTTTATTTAATCCTCCAAAAAAACAATATTATCAGCAGACATGGCAACACTGTACTGGTGGAACTGACCTTAAAGGAACAACTGATAAACAAACAAATAGAAAACTAATAAAATGTAAAGACAGAAAATGTGCTTAGTTAAATAAATAAATAATTTCATATAAAAATAGACATTATAATAACTTCATAAAATACAAATAAAATGAGAAATGAAATAATGTTTATTTATTATGGGTTGCATTTAATATCAATTTGACATTAAGCTTAGTTTGCTATCTCCTCAGAAGGCTATTAGCCTTCTTTTTCCTAATATGGATCATTTTTGTGTTAGTCTACTTTTAATTAGGAATTTTTATTGTTTAAGATATTCAAAAATAAAAATTTTATGCCTGTTTATTTATCAATTAACCAACAGTATTTCTCCATGAGCAGAGCGCTTACATTTAACTTTATATTTACATTTAACATTATATTTCTAAAAGAAATAAATATTTAATACTGAACAGGAGAAATGATTTAAAAAAAAAAAAAAGTATTAAAAGTACAACATTTGAACATTCACTGCTTCCAGTCTGTATTTTCATTTTTTTTTTTTTAAATAACGATATCACTGTCTCAGAATGATGTACTGTGACATAATTTATCACAATATCGATCTAATATCATCCTATAGCGCAGCCCTAATTCCTGTCCACATACTTTTTTGGGGGATTTTTTTGGTCAGAGATCCTTGAGCTACATGACGTCTCACATTAGAGTAATCACATCCTTCCTCGTCCCTTTGCTATATAATAGAAGTGATTTCTCTTCTTGATATGTTCTAGGAATAGGATTTCCTCCAGGAGCCAGCTCTAGTTCTGGCTTGCACTGATTAAAGGAACACTTGTAGATAATCTGTTTGAAACGTGTGTGTGTGTGTGTTTCATATGGAGGAAAGGAGCCAGGCAGGAGAGATTTGGATTGGTAAATGCTTATCAGCGTGGCATGAGCCGGCACTCTGCAGGGATAAATATTTAATGACTGGGAAGCTGAAATAGAACCGTAACAGACCACTGGTGAGAAATGGTGTCACTATTTATACGCCACTCTTTGCCTTATAGTAATGGAATGGCGAAGGAGCCCAAGGTTATTAGTGCACCTGAGATTAGCTGTTGATTCCTGCGTGGGATTAGCTCATGTTAGCGCTCATTCGGCTGCACAATGGTTTCACATTTGAAAATGGCACAGCAAAATCCCTGTAGGACTGGGCGATATGACCATGTAACGTTGATCGCATGATAAATGACGTCACAGTACACGTCTGAGGTAGCGCAGGTATTGCGTAATCTTGTGACTATATTGTGATATCTTTTTATAGCAGTCGAAGCAGGCTGGAATCGACTGATGTTGATGTTAAGTGTTATATTAAAGGTTGTCGAGTTTGCAAATCTAATTATTAATCAGTTTTCTAGAGCAGCAGCTCAGGCAGTAGTGTCTGCCGAAACGCCAATTACAGGTCTGTTTAAATGCCTGTTATCGTTTCCATAGTAACAGCTTATCCACAGGAACTTGTGTGGGGTGGACTTTCCACGTAATCTAAGCCTAAAAAGAAAATGCATTATTGTTTAATAAAGGAAAAAAACCAAAACATCATTGATATGGTGAAGCGTTCTGTAAGGTGATGTTTAACATTCATGGAAGGAGTTTCCAGGTTCAGTCTTTTGTAACAGTCCAAGTCTTCATCAATACAACGTTGATAGAGAGAGAGAGCGAGAGAGAGAGAGAGAGCGGGGGAAGGAGGCTGGCCGGTGAGGAAACGACTGTTTATACCTGCTATGATAAGTCATAACAGCAACAAACTTGTATGTATTATGGTTTTTCCAGAACCTTAAATTAACTATAAAGGGATAAAAAGCATGACGTGGTGTTCTTTAATAAATGAAAGCATTTGAAAATATCACTGTGGTTTGAAAGGAATAAAACAGTTCAGGACATGCTGTTATAGAAGAATCAGCTCTTGTGTGGTAACAGTAACTCTGCTCAGCGTCACGCCGTGTCACGCCACAAAAATTAAGCATGGCTCGTATATTGTGTTCTGTTTCCTACATCTCACTGGATTCAGTTTTTAGCGGAAACTAAAATAAATACGCTACAATTTTGCTCACAGTTTATCAGTTATCATGTATCATAGAAATGTCATCATGTGATGTGATGATTCTTAACTCTTTAATCCCCACGAATCCCCACAATGTTGATTGTTGTACTGGAAAAGTTCATGTTCATCTGGTTCTCACTGTTGCGTGGTCCAGCCTTGCTGCTTATTGTTGTTAGCAACACTAATGACTCTTAATGCTCATGCTTAGTGTCATCTGGTTTTACTCAGTGCGTGTTATTGTTTAGCCCCTCAGGGACCTCCAGCTATACATAGCTGTTATGTATTACATCAGAGTCGCTACAGTATCGCATAGTCATTGATTCATCGTGTTATCGGCCGGCGTGATTAGCCGGCCGTGTATGCCTTGCACTACTCCTGTGAGCCACTCGGATGTCTCTGTTCCCCAATCCCTGGCTCCGAGTCAGTGCATGAGCCTGGTCTCGTTCTCCGGCCAAGTCGAAAGTGCGGCTTTTTTCCCCTCTCGCACCCGATTGCCGTTTAGACCGATTTCCTTGTGAGCGGACAGGTTGCAAACGCAGCACGCTCTGTGTGTTGAATGAACACAATGGATTACATTGTGGACAGAATGTTTCCATTGTAAAGACGCGGCTTTTCCCAGGCACTTCCGAACGGCCTGCTCGGGTTACACGGTCTTTTTGCGGCCAGTTCATACGAGCGCCAAGATCAAATGCGCTCTCGGCTCAAATCTAATTTACTCGGAAGCGAGTTGGCAATGCCAGTCAGAGGTTATTAACAACATCACTGGTGACTGTTTTTGGTGCTTTAGGATTCCCATGGGTGTTAATTACAGTCATTTTGTTTTCACAATTGGATTTTTTTTATTTGCTCCTGAGGCTTGATTGTGGAGATGTGATGTGATGTGATGTGATTTTTTTGTGTAAATTCCTCTAGTGTGTTTTGTTCCACTCTGGATCATGGTAGGGATAATCACACAACCTTAATATTCTGATGAAGATTGTGTGTGTGATTATCATAATAACTTGTGTCATTATTAATACATTGCTATGTATTAGAACATTTTATATTCACATTTGGGGAACCTGCTAACACAAAAAGCGAGTGTGTGAATTTTAGCCAGCACAGCCTTGTACAACACACTGTTTTGGATGCAAACGTCAGTGTCGATACGCTCCTCAGCTTCACCAAGTGGTCTTTCTCACCCTGGCCATACAAGTGTGGTGAACTTCTTAAACTTCTCACTAGGGATATCATGAGAACCGGTACTTCGGTACCAAGTCGGTACCGATGTTCTTAAAACGTGACGGTACTTGTTTTTCTGCAGTAGCTTGGGTATCGTTGTTAATGAAGGTACCGAGGTTGCAATTCTTCTGGAACCGATGGGGGCAGCAAATACGCACAAGTGTTTTAGTCGGTCCACAGGTGGTGAAGAAGAAGAACGCCTATAAGCACATGGGAAAAACTACAGAAGATTAGCTCCTCCCAAACTCGTTAATAGGAAAGGTCGTAGGAGTCAAATATGGAAAAACTTCGCATTCGAACATATAGTTGATGCTCTGAAGCCGGTGTGCAACCGATGCTATCGTTCATTTCAAACAAAGCGAGGAAACACCTGGAATTTGGTGAAGCACCTGAAAGACGCTCCTATATTATGTATGTTTGAGGCAGCTGGCGCAGTAGCCGTGAAACCGGCTAACGTTATGCTCCATGTAATGTTTGCGATAGCCAGTTATTTGTTCACGACTCTTAACAGATTAGTGTTATAAACTACCTCCTAATGGACCACCATGCATCGCCATTCAGCCCGTGTCCTGTCAGCAAAATGTCGCCTAGTGTCACTAATAATTATTCACATGTTCATGCTTTTAATAAATCTTTCTGGCCTGCCACAATATCAGTGAATTTAAACTAATGCTTGCGTTCAGAGTATAAGGGGCGTGTGTGTGTGTGTGCGCGTGTGTGTTTAGGAGTGCACCTTAGCACTTGTACCTTCCACTGTTTTATTAGTCATTGTCAGACAGTGTTTGATAACTAAAATATCCCCCGCTCTCTCTCTCTCTCTCTCTCTCTCTCTCTCTCTCTCTCTCTCTCTCTCTGCCACTATCGGCCAGAGAGTATGTCCTCCAGGAGATTTTTTTAATTCGATTTTTTAAATTTTATTTTTATTCCACACCATGGTATCGAGGATCGTGTACTTTTGGTGGTATCGGCACCGACTACTAGATTTTTGGTATTGTAACATCACTACTTCTAACACACAGTGAGATCTCTATTATTGCAAAAAGGTTGGCGGCGAAAGAGCGATAGTAGCATGATAATAGTTTAGTAAATATGTAGCACAGACATGTGTTCTTGTTTTAGATTGGGAACAAACTGAAACAACTTGCTGAAACCATGTGTTACGTTAGAAAGTGATAAGAGGATAATTCATGTACTCGGTCTTTTCCCTTGGTGTCTATTAACACACTTAATTTTGCCATTTGCTATTACTTCACGTCAACAGCTCAAACCCAATATTGGGCAGCACATTGAAGCTTTGGTATGCCTGGTAGGCTAGCTGATATCAAAATGAATGATGATATTAATTACTTTGTGCACTGCTGCCCTGCCATCATAACACAGCACTTTCAGGCCAAAGCACTTAAATATGCTGTGAGCAGTGCTCTATTACTCTCTCCATTTTTTCCCCATAATGATGTATTTTCCGATTAGCTGATGCGATGAATCGTGTGCGTGTGTGTGTGTGTGTGCGTGTGTGTGTACATTATTAAGGGCTCTGTTCTGCATCCATACATCCTTAAAAATGTCAGACCTGTCTGTGTGAACCACTTGGCTCTAAGCCAGGTTGATTACACACAGCTATAACAGTCTTCCTCGAGGCTGATTAGTCATAGTCTCGCAAGCCAGACGTCTAATACTCAATGTGGCGCAGAACCGCCTACTTTCTCACAAAGAACAAAAGTGATGCGCACTATAAACCCCACCACTAGGCTTTTTTTTTTGGTGTTTACTAGGCGGGTTGCGGTCAAACTCGTTGTGTTCAGAAGTTCGCGTTCCCGTTCGTCTGATAAAACCGGCGCATGGAAGTGGAGAAAGCCAGTGGCATTCCGGTTCAATTCGATTGCGATTACACCGCTTTACAGAAATCCGGATGTAGATTCAGATCCTTGATGAGTCAGCCACAATGGCAAGGAAAAACTCCCCGAAACCTTGAGAAGAAACAGACCCCGTTCTCTTCGACAACTGTTTACTATAACATCAAACAGTGCTGAGCGTATGGAAGAGCGTGTGTAGTATTGGCGTATTGTAAATAAGAGTCATGGAATGGGCACAGGTACGTCTTTGTCATGACAGCAGCAGTTGTTGGGTGCAGTAGCTAAGACTGGATTCGTCAGCTAGTCATTCAGAGAACACACCAGCTGAGAAGTTTAATAACTCGCCATAAGCGTAAGCCTAAAACTCACCCAGTTTAAGTGTCTACATAGTGCCAGGAAAGATAGAAACCCTACCATTTGCAAGGATGTGCTGTTTTTACCAGTAGTGATGGCAGTAACGTGATAACCCGCATACAGGCACATGAAAACTGTGCAACGCTGCGATGAGTAGTCGAATTATTGATCAAAATGGAAAACATTGGTGAGGCATAGTTAGGACAGAATCTGTGTTTATAATGATCTTTATAATGCTAAAAAACTTTAATCCTGAGATCTGAGGGGTAGTTTTGCAATCTGTCTGAATTCAGGTGCAATATTCAAGAGCAGAAGTCCAATTTACCAGCGAGTCTCTAAATCGAAGCTGCTAAATCTTGCAAACAATCATCCTTTTTGAAGAGTTTTATTGATGGCAGAGATGCCAGAGATGTTTTGAATGCTGAAACATTAAAACAACAACAAAGCAACAGATTCATGGGAGTGCAGTCAGTAGGTGGGTCTGACTCTGAATCCTTTGATTAAAGTGTTAAGTCTGCATCAGAGAGCACTCCGTCATGCTGCGAGCAGCGCCGAGAGGTCCGCTTTTGGGTTATTCAGGGGAGACAGCGCTGAGGTGACTGGAGGACCCATTTGTCGAGGTGATTGATGAGGAGGGACTAGAAATCCATGTAAAGAAGCCATGAAAAGAAGGATATGAAAATGGGAGGCCACATTTCACATTAGACAAGCTTTATATTATTAGTGAAAAGCGAAAACAGTCAACCAGTCAATGGACTACTCATTTCCCTCAACCTGTGTGTGTGTGTGTGTGTGTGTGTGTGTGTGTACAGTCAGATGAATGTGGCTCTGTGGTAAAACACACTCGCTCTGGCTGTGTGCAAGCTTTGCCATGCATATGCGAGCTATTTTAACTTATAGCCACACAGACCTGCCCCTGGAGGCTTGATAAAGTTAAGCAGCATGTTCCTGAGCGTGAAGCTGCCGAAAACACAACTGGAGCACAATAACTTGTCATGGAACACTGTGTGCATTATGTGTATAATCCAGTGTTTCCCTTGACTGGATACATCACGCTGGCTTTGCAGCGCTCTGGCGTTGTTGCCCATTTTGGGCTGGAGATGACGGATGAAAAAATTCCAAATTGCATTGTAATAGTATTATTGGCATTTTGACTGTAATGAGGGGATCATTCATGCTTGCCATTCGCTCACTACTTAAGCTTTCCATTAGCTATTTCCCAGCGTTGGATTTAACTTCGCTTTTTTTCCCCCGTTCTTGCTGCTAGGCTTCGCGGTAAAACGCGAGCCGTTCCCTGACCTCCTTTCCGCGTACGCAGCGAAGGATGCGAGCGGTAATCTAATATATCACGGCTGTTGTTGTGAAACGATGGAAAAAATATTCCGCCCTCTGTTTGGAGGCAGGCCGCGCTATCGGTTCGGGATCAGGTCTCTATTTCACACACGGATAGGCCAAGTTAATCTCATGATCGCTACTGTACGGCTCTACAGACGCTCCGCAAACTCGGCGCACCGTGCCAGCCTGCTCTCAGGCCTCGGCGTGCTGCTGTTTTCTCTAAACAGATGCTTTCTCTTACATGAAAGTCAGGCTGATAAAACGGGAGTAGAAGGGTGCGGATACGGCTTCGGTAAGTGCACTCTGTCTGTGGGCGTGTGCCGGGCACACTAAACCGCCCTGCCCGGTAATAGCCCTGCTCAATGCATGTTTTATGAGCTGTCCGGGGAGGGTAGTGGTAGCTCTGATCCTGCTTGTTCCAGCAGCATTTTCATTACCTCCTCCAGTCCCTTTTGCCCTCCTTGTCTGCTCGCTCCGAGGCAAAGAAACGATCCGAAATGATGTTTACAGTGCCGTCTACTTGGACCACACGCTCAGACAGGCACTTCAGAGTCCTAGGTTTATTTTGTCCCCCTTTTCATCCCCAGCCTGCTTCCCTGTTTTGGCAGATTGCTGTTATCAGACATCACAAGACACAAATCAGTGACACGACTGCATCTTCCGAATCCTACAGTCCCCGTCGAGTCTCTGCAGGAGTCCTCTTGCTCCATGGTAATCTGAAACAGTGCAGCGGCTCAGTCCAGGCTCGCAGTTTCATATTTATATTCGCAGCCTCGTGGCCCTGCGCAGTCGCGAGCGGCTGACGGGAAGGGTGTTATCCGTGGCAGACTGCGGCCTCTTAAAGGGACACGGTCTGTGGTTTGGAGCGAGTGCAGAAAAGAAAGGTGGCACATCCAGCAACAAAAGCCTCTCCTAATTAGAGGTAATGCCATCCTGCGGTATCCAGGGTGGAGGTGCTTTTGGCCGAGTCATTAGGCGTGTGTCTGAATGCGACGCTTGTTCTCCTGGGCCATCTGCCACCAGTCGCTAGGGTTTATATATGAAAAAAAAAAAATTAATAGGAAAAAAAAGTGGAGACACCAGATAGCTAAAACAAAATTTGTCGCAAAACGGTTTGACACCCTAACCTGATGGGATTGCTCATGGAAGCTAATCATCTTGAACCTCGTGTGCTTAAGGATGCTACATCTTGCATCAAGAAAATGAGGTCACTCTAGATTAACAAGTCTGACGTTTATCTTTTAGGACTAAAGAAAGTCAGCTGTTTATTTATTATGCTTTACAGTGAGTGAGTGTATCCACACTAATTATATCAGGAGCGTGCGGCTGCTTCAGGCGTAGGCCTTTAGTGTGTATTGTTAATATCTGCGCACGAGATGGATTTAGACAGTGACAGCTGTGTTTATGCACCATTGATTTAGTATCGATTGTACGTGCTGGGGGTTGAGGATGAGCCACGCTCAGATCTGCTGCACGCTTAATGAGCATTATCTAGCAAGAGGAGGAGCCAATACTAACAGCACAGTTAAACCCTCATACACTTCCTGCACTGGCTTTCCATCTGCTGTGTACACGACCCCAAATATCGTCTTTCCTGTTATCACATCACTGTAACGCGTTAACGCTTGTAAGTGCTTTAGTAGCGCACGAAACGAGCTACGGTGTAAAATACAGCTTTGGTTTAATAACTGGAAAAGCCATAGCGATGAAAATGACCCAAAAATTTCTGCTCCCATTTTCTTCTAGAGTAAGTAACATGTCTTGGGCTTAATCGCAGCTCGAGCGTTCGATTTCAGCTCTCTTTCTATAACGAGCAAGACGGCGTGACTTCCGTTCATTTTGAAAGCACTACGTCCGACTCATCTGAACATTGACAGTAGCTCTGTTCTGTGGATACTTGCAGTGTACGTCTGTGAAAATGCCACCCTGTTATACCGGCACTGACTAAAACCCCCTTTATTTTGTAGATCATTCGTTGTTTTTAAATGCAGGGTGCAAACATATTCAACAGTGCTTTATATTGCTACAATGTTAGTTTAAGCAAGAATGAGCTACTGATCACCATGGTTACAAATCTGACTAAAATTTACTGGTTTTCGGGGAGTTTTACCACAAATTTAAATTTTTTATTTTTTTTTTTTGTCAGATGATAACCAAATAAAATGCTTAGCTTTTAGTGTGCAAAAGACATGTATTGTAAGACAGTATTGTGTTTTTAAATGTAATTAAAAAAAAAAAATTAACTGTATATTTCTTCTGATTTCTGGTGCAGATGAAATGGTTCTCCAGCATCCAGCCTGCAATAACACTCTCCAGAACTGGGCTCTTAGAGAGAAGGGGGAGTAGTGTGTAGCTCTCAAAAACACAGCCTGCTCTCAGACAAACAGGCCAGTCTGAGTGCTCAGACCACACACACACACACACGCACACACACACAAGCGCACACACAGACACATCCTCCGCCTCTCTCAGGTATTCCAGTATAAAATGAAGTTGCTCTCAGCCTGATAATAGACACATGCGCTGATGGGAAGCAGGGCCCTCGGGGGGATCAACTGCTTGGAGGAAGGACACGCATACACTCATGCTCTCATACACTCCCATGAGCAGCAAGCTTTTAGCCTCCGCTTTACTGGCTTGGCAAAGCAGCTGCCGAGATTGTTTGCGTGCAATTAATAACCTCGACTCTAACCTTGAGAGTTTTTTAGCCATGTGCCCGTGTGAAGACGTCTGAAATCGTTTCCAGTTTGATATTCCGGTTCTGTGTCTGGTTCAGAAATCAACCAACGTGAACAAAGTGTCCCAGCTGTGTCCTTTTCCGTCCTCCAGGTGCTCCGGCGTTCATGCTTATGAATGAGATGGCGCGTAAACCGCAGCTCCTAAACACACAGTGTAAATAGGGAAAGGTCAGGGGTTCACGTTGTTTGTACACCGCCGGTGAGAGCAGATATTCGGTGAGGGGGAGGTGTGTGTTCGGTGGGGGAGAACAGCTCCCTCGGGGGCCAGTTAAGGAGTTCGCCCAGTCATGCGAGGCAAGGACGCTACACAATAAAGAAGAAACCGCTGTTTCTTTCCAAAGCGAACGGCGATAACGGAGAGTGCAGAAAGCAATGGTGATAAAGATGTGGTTTAGGAGCAGCGCTGTTCGGACTGGACTAGCGTTTTTTTTTAGCATTTCTGTGATTTCAAGTCCTGTATGAAATGTCAGGAATGTTTCACAGACTGAGTGTGTACATGTTTGGAAAGATTACACCGGTTTTACTCTCTACAAGTAGAAATAACCCAGGTGATATACTTTATATCCTGTCAGAAATGATATGTAGGTAAAAAAAAAAAAATTCCATTACATCCTGTGAGATTTTGCACTTTTTTCTCCGCTCTGTATTATCGTCTTCCGCTGAAACCAAAACGAAAGCAAGCACTGGTCGAGTTTAAGATGTTTGGCAGCATCTTAAAAGAACGTGCCAGAGAATCAGCACTTCCTGGTAACTTTAGGTAAATTATTGAGGTTCTAGCACAGGTAAAGCCCTGTATAGTGGATATTATTATGGTCATGTGACCTGCTAACTTGCCCGACGACAAGCCGTTTTAATAAAAAGTATTCCGTATTATTCATCTATATTTTTCTTTTATCATGGCAGTCATGTGTACGTTGCGGAGACACTCCAATCTCTGTGGTTTATACAGAGATTTCTCATCACGTGTGAATCATCCATCATTAAAGACATCGTCCACCAACAGATATATGTCTGGAAATCGTATCCCACCCAAATAACGCTTTAGAAGAGCTCGATCGGTTTTCCCTAGGCGTTTCGTTTCGAGCTCTCCGTAGCATTTATCCACTAAAGCATCCGGACAGGTCTTCAGCGCGCGGCTTCAGTTTACAGTCCGGGTGTCATTTTGAAGCGGCGACGTGTTTCTGTGCTGTAGGAGGTTCTCCGTAAACACGTGTCACGAGAAGATCTTCTAGTCACAGAGCTCCATACGAGAGCTCCTCTGCTTGGGATTGTAGTGGGGGGCAGTGAAGTGGTGCCTTTGTGCTGCTTTGAATGATTGCTGGTGTTTTATAGTGGACCTCTTCTATAGTCGCACCATTGTAGCTCTTCTCCCGATGAGGTAAGCTGACAGCCTTCATTACAGCTCTGTTTTGTGTCTGCCATTGTCATGAGCTATAGAAAGCAAATTGAATATGGACTTTTTTTTCTTTTCTTTTTTTTTTTTTTTTGTCTGTCCCCATTTCCACCACCAGCACTCAGCCACCCCCACACTGCAGATAACACCGCTTAATCTTGCTTTCACAAGACGTAGCCAAATCATACGAGAGTATTTTGCAGCTTTCAATCCGCTCACAAAGCCCATCTAAATCCTTTCCAGTCATACTTCTTGCATCTCATAATTCTCAGATGGAAACTGATTTGTTGCATCTGGGATCGGCAAATAATTTGCATACATTTTGTCAGGGCATGAAGCAAGCTCACGATTGGCGCAAGCACTTGCTCTGTGGTGGTGGTGGTGGTGGTCTTATTCATTTATTTGTATAAATAAGTGGCAGCACATGTACTTGGCTTGCCATAGGTCTGCCTGAGATCATGCATCTGTGGGAGTAATGCGCGAGAGAGACTCGGGATGAATAAAGCACAGCACTATGAAAGAGTTATGTTGGGGGGGGGGAAAGGAGTGCGTTTGGTAATAGAGCCCTGCTGCGCGCCCATTGTGGGGTGATGTGTTAATAGAGAGAGTGCAACACGGTGGTTAAGAGGGCGAGGAGGTCTAATTTCTCCGCTGCTCTGAGGGAGGAACATATTTTTATTTAAAACCTCCTGGCTCACACCCCTTGACTTCATAGCAGTAATGGAAATGGTAAAATAGGTGCTGTAGCCCCTGAAGCCTATTCACTGGCTTTCACAAATGGCTGGTTTTGCTCCACTCTGTCTCTCTCTCTTTCTCTCTCTCTCTCTCACTCTGTCTGTCTCTCTCACTCCCGTCCTCCCTTTTCCATTAAGACAGCTGCTATCTTTCAAAGGGTCCTGCTCCACTGATTGATGTGTAATGGCTTCAGGCCTCACCTGCCCCTCAGCATGTTATTCATCCACGAGCTCCACGTAAGAGCACACCGATAACTGCATAATTGGTCCTGGTCAGAATTTTCGGACTGCACAAGGAACCAGTGTGTCGTTTTTGACGTGGCGATAGAACAAGGGTCATCGATTCGATTTAACCTCCGGACAAATTCTCGAAGAGGGAGTACAGTTTGGGTTTGACTAAAACTACGTCTTTAGCACAAAACATCAGACTGTTGTTTCTAGCTGAAGTGCTGATGGAGATGCTCCTCACTTACATTCCAGCTCATCGCTGTCTGTTCCAACCTCAGACTTACAGGAGTCCTGTTTTTCGTTCTAATACTTAACGATAGCTGTGTGTGTTTTTTTGCTCTGCTGTATTTCTACCATGTGCTGTCTTTCTAATAATATCAAATACGATATTTGTACTGTATTCTGCAGTATATGGCCGTAGTCTGTACAGCACACGAGCCTGTAGCTTTGCTCTAGCGTCGGTTAAAACCCAAACTTCGTGGACTGTGTAACAGTAAAAACCGGACTTTGTGATCATGTACAGTGGGAGTGAATTTTTATATGTTTATAATCATCTTTCACAGAGATTACATACTCGACGTGCACTGTGTCCGGTTTAGCATTCGTTCATACGCATTCTTACTCTGGATTAGTAAACATAGCACGCAGATATCCGTGCTGACCTTCAGATCATTCTGAACACGCGTTAATACAACAAGATTTTCACTTTTACGCTCTGTAAAGATCTTTAATTTAATATGAATTGAGCTGTGCCTTGTGGAAAATGCACTTTAAGTGAGTGTACTTGAGTGAGAGATTATGGCTTACATGTAGTTATACATATACCGTATTTAATACTTTACCCTTTCTACAAATTTTCCATAAATTCTTGTGTGGATCGAGGCAAGAGAAAACCGTCAGTCCACAGTCCCAGCGTGTTTGTTTAAATGTTTTTATTTGTTTGTTTGTTTGTTTATTGGCCTAATAAATGTATAAAGATGTATTCTACTAAAGTTCTGGTTTCATGGTATAGTTTTCTAAAGCAAACTGCATTATCTATTGTCTTGATTCGTGTGTTGTTTTTTTTTTTTTTTTTAAAACTGTACTCTTCCACTCAAATATTTATCTTAACTATAAATAGACTTAAAAGAATACTCCACCATTTTTTTTTCTACCTCATCTGTATTTACTACATGTCTGTCTTACTTTACTTTATTGTTCAGTCGTAGCTGAAAATTGGTCTTTGGTCTCGCCACATGTACACAAAAACAGACTTTACGTTAACGTATAAGAAAACATCACGCCACGGTGTACTTCATTAAAAATAGTATTATAAAAACCCTAGCTGGCTTTAGCCAGTATGAGTTCATATCCCAGTAGATCAGCTGTTGAGGATTTTTTTTTTTTTTTTTTTGTACCTTGCTTTCCTAACGTTCAGTATACTGTAACGTCGTCCCGATGGGAGTAATGGAAATTTGCTGTTGAGTGGGTGTGGTGTATCATGTATAATTGACCCTGCTTTCCTGTGTACTTCCCATTTATAGATCTCTTCCATCTGTACAGTTTAAAACCCACAACTTTCCACGCTGCATTAACAGTTCTGCTCAATTTAGTTTTTATCTTTCTGGGTCTGCTGTCCATACCATACTGTTATATTCTAGGTTATGACACTTTCAGGTAAACTACAGTAAACCTTCTGCAAGGTACTCCACTGACGTGAAATACTCGCAACTTTCTCAACAGAAATAGTCTCTGATTGGCTTTCTCACAAACACAGTTCACGTTCTCAGAGGAAGTTCATTCACTATCAATCCAGGTCCTCAGATATTTGAAACCATCAAGCATATCAACAATCTAACCACATATCTTGATTCCTGGAAGTGGTTCTGGGTGACCTATAATCATTTCCTTTGTTTTATCAGCATTTCTATACGGTGAATTGAACTCGCTCCGTCTCTGCAAGTTCTCAACAGGTTCATAATACTCACTGTCTGGCAAGTTCTCATTTAAAACTGCGACTAGGGCCCTGCCATCTGCGTATTTAAATCATTTTAAATCCCTGTTGTTTGGTTGGATTGTATTTGTATAAATTGAAAATAACATTGGTGATAACACACAGCCCTGAGGTACACCTGTGTTCAAGACAATTATTGCCATCATTATTCCATTCAATACAACTTTCTGTGGGCGGGCCATTAAAAAAGTCCGTAATCCAAAAGAATTAAAGCCTCATTTACACCAAGGTCTATAAGACAGCTCAACACGAGATTAATCTGAACCGTGTTAAACGCAGAACTATAATCAGTAAACAACATTTATGTTGTTCTAAGTGTCTACATTTATTAGTCACTTTCATCTGGAAGCAACCTGGGCTTCCATAACACCTCAGCCGTAATCATCGAGATTAAAACAAAAAAAAGGGCCTGAAATATTTCACTTTATGTGTTATGAATCTAGACTATATGAAAGTTCCACTCTTTGAATTAAATTACAGGAAAAAAAAGAGAGAATTTTTCCACAAGTCTGAGTTACAGCTTTAGGACTGAAGTGTCTGAAGTCTCTTCTCATGAATCGAAATGTTGCAATTGCTTTCACTTGATCTCACTTGATGTGTCGGAGCCTCTGTGGTTAGCCTACAGTGAGTGTGTGTGTGTGTCAGCGTCAGCCAGCCAGCCGGCGGTCAGTGTGGTAGCTCATCATTAGGTGATTAATCCGGCCGTGACGCTAGTGTTTGTGTTGAGGATGACGAGTAGAGCAGCTGCCCTGTCAGTCGGCGTCTACTGTAGAGATGACAGGCTGCCCGTTGACGAGCAGAGTTGTCAACTGCGCCACTCTGCCTGCCAAAACCTATTTCTCTTTCCTTTCTTTCTTTCTTTCTTTCTTTCTTTCTTTCTTTTTTTTGTGTTCTCAATAACACGTGATTTTGGCGAACGACCCAGTTCTTTCCTTTTCTGTCTCCTCACATTTCTGACTTTACCAACATTTCAGAACATACATAGTCCCCATAATCACATGCTCCTCCCAAGAGCCTTGGAGTCTCTGATATCTTTTGTATACTTTTCTGGCCTGTGAGCGTCAGGCACATGAAGGTTACAATCTGATTGGCTGTTTGTATTTCTCTGTGTACACGGTTCTTTGTATAGAGCTTTTTGGAGCAAGATATGGATGGATTACCAAAAAAAAAATGCTCATGGCATCTCATAATAACGTGAAAGGTTATTCAAGAGGTTGGAGATGGTGGTAAGTAAATAGGATCGCCTCACCTTTTTGCTGATGGGTTGTGAGAAAAGGTCGTCTGTGAAACAGCGAAACTATGTGGATTTTGGCCACATTTAGTGCCAAAGAGTGCCGGCCTCTCTGCTAAAAGAGGGCTAGAAGTCTGACTTGAGAGGCTATGACATACAAGATTGAAGTTGCTCTAAAGAAAGCAGTGCGTACACTTGGTTCTGCACAGCTGTTCCGTGCACTGGTTTGCTTTTCTTTTTTTTCCCCCCCAGTGTTTTTTTTTCTTTGTTCAGATGATTGATCTTTATTTTTATGAGTGTTGACTTAAAAGGGGGGAAAAGAAGCAGTGAGCGTTTCAGTAAAGCTTGTAAAAACGGGATTTGGGCCGAAGCGGTTTTCTGCCTGGAGATTGTAGCCAGGTTGTGTTCTCCATGCCTGTCTCTTCTGATTTGCAGCGCTGAGCTCTACACTAGGCTGATTGAGGCAGCTTGTTCTGACCCACACATGACCAAAAACCATTGAGCCTGAAGTGCACAAGGGCGGCTGGTCCAGCTTAGACCCTGCCTCGGAGCGTTTCCAAGTTTGATGTAGGGGGCAAAAGCAAGTCCACCATGGCTTGAATGCGGAGATCTCGAGAAGCTCTGTGCACCTGATCTCCTGTAAGATGCACAGTGGAGGCTGTTTGAAGACGGTGCTGCCGGGAGCGCTCTTTAGGTCACTGGGAAAACAATTGGCCGCCTCTCAGCGTTCAGCAAAATGAACTGGGGAATTGAGCAAGCAGCTTGAAGTTTTTGTTCTTTTTGATATAGCTTTGCTCTGAGCTCTCCTGAGGCTAGGTAGTGCTGAGGTGGAAGAGATTGCCCATTGATGTTCCTCTCTGTTCTGAGCAGCTGCGCTGTCTAGTGCCTCTGATTGATTCTGAAGATTGCATGTCTATTAATAAGCCTTTTTTTCCCCCCCTTTCTAGTGGCTTTCACCTATGATAAGAGTCTCTCCTGGTAGTAGAGAGTGTGATGTTCATCAAGGATGATTCAAGTTGTGTAGTATTTCAGGTCTAAATAGCATCTCTCTCTTCTCTTTGTAGCTCTCCTGAAACCCTGGGGTTGTTGGTGTGGCCGAATTTTCCCTGGATTTGATTGGTAAATTCAGAAGACTGAAGCCCAGGCTCACAGTCTACCTTTCACGGAGGCCCAGCCGTGAGAGGACAGAGGAAGGCACGTGGCGAATCATGACCGCCGACAAAGAGAAGGACAAGGAGCGGGAGCGCGACCGAGAGCGCGACCGGAGAGAGAAGGCGCGTGAGAGCGAGAGCTCGAGGCCACGCCGCAGCTGCACACTGGAGGGCGGCGCCAAGAACTATGCCGAGAGTGAACACAGCGAGGACGAGGAGAACGAGGCGGCCGGAGGCACCGCCGCTCCCGAGGAAGCCACTAAGAAAAGCAAGAAGAAGCTGCCGAAGAAGAAGTCGCGCTACGAGCGCACAGAGACCGGCGACATCACCTCCTTCGTCACAGAGGATGACGTTGTCTACAGGCCTGGCGGTAAGAGTCGTTTAAAGTCTGTCTCTAGCTCGAGTCATCAAGGCGACAGTTCCAGAAAAGTGCTTATGACTTCATTTGCTAAGCAGCACCTAATTACACACCTGACCTTTTCCGAGGTATTCTCGTCGTCCCAGTAAATACAGTCCCGTTTGGGTTTTAGAGAACGTGCAGGTTTGATTTGGCTCCCGACGGAGGGGAAAAATGTATTCCGTACTATTATTCTAACATAACTAATATCCTTGCATTAGCATACCACAAATGGATAACTCTTGCCTCAGTAGTCATCACTCACATCACAAACATGTAGATGAAAAGAAATGCGTTTGTATTGGCTAGCAGCGACGGTAATGTGAATTTATTTTAACGCGCTCGATGAGAGAATGATATCGAGCATGCCTGGAGCATGTGACGCTGTTTCACAACATGCTCACACCAATGCACACACTTTTATTTTCCTTTAGTTATTGTGAAATAGGTCTTCATTATGCGATGTGTTTGTCTAATTGGAAGCAGTAACCCCTGTCTGTAATCACGGCCTCTTCACTTACTGTTTGTAAATTGCTTTTACATGCACAGCTAAGGGGAAATGTCACAGCTGTAGTGTGTGTGTGTGCGTGCGCACACTGCCTGTAGACTTAAATCATCCCTGCCATGTCTTTCATTTACCTAGCAGCAACGAAAGGTCAAGTAGAAGTGCACTAGCAGTGCATAGTTATTTAAAGTTAGGACTGAAAATCATAGCTAGTGTGTAATTTCAGCCTTTTTCCTGCTCCCACATTATACCACCACCTCACACACACACATGCGCGCGCACACGCTCACACACACACACATTTTCAGCATAATATGCTCGGAGGCATTATCTGTGGAAGGTCCTTGAAAGCGCTGTCTGCCCTAATGAAGCCTGGTTTCTGACACCGACTCCGCGCCCTGTCAGTTCTGTATTTGCTAGCCTAGACAATAGCAGGTTCTCTTCATCTCACTGACAGACAGGCAGGAATAATAAATACACCACGTTCAGGATATATACAAGGATATGATGTCACACATTAGGGACGTCAGCTTAAGGTTCCTATAAGGGACTGTTGTCTATTGGAACCGAGCAGCTCCCGAAAAATGAGTCGCGGCTCGGGGGCTGCTTTCATGTCCACACTCCGCTTTCGAGACATGACGTTGCGCCCGTGTGCGGGTGTGTTTACAGTAGCAGCTATTGTTCAAGGCTCTGAACTGCGGAATCAGTAGTCATTTGGTGCAGCCTCATTGCAATCAAATTTAGGTGGCTTAAGTAAGCACAAAGCCTGGCTAGGATTAAGCACAGCTAAATGTTAAATCCCTTTATATTTGTCTAGTGGCACACAATATGTAAAACTGACCACCCTTGGAGAGCATATTAAGCAGGCAAGGGGGGTACAGACGTGGCATTAATTGCTTTTGTTGCTCAAGAGGCAGCCTAACAAGCGTGTGTGACACTACATAATATTAAAAATACTGAAAGCGTGTGGATGTATGTGTCACGTCAGGGTTATTTTTTTCTTTCTCCAGCTTAGTGTGCCTTGATTAGCTTGCTGCTATGTTGTTTCAGTGTGTAACGTGCTTCTGTAAAAAGAGATGGAAGTGGTGGGTGTGTGTGTGTGTCTCAGAGAGAGGGGGTGGGTGGTGTGGAGCTTCTGGGGCATTTGTATGTGCAGGACCGAGCAGGCCAGGCAGCACAATCGATCGCCTCTCCGAGTGGTCCTCCTGTGTCCGGGCCGTGCGTAGCTCTGCGGATATTCGCCACATTGAGGCAGTTTATGGATCCAGCAAGGAGATTATACACACACACACACACGCACACGCACGCACACAAACACACAAGATCAATGTCCAGGGTCTCAGTGCATATCTTGTCCACTCTGGCCATCTGCAGTCTTGCTTACAATGCTACACGAGTGTCCTTGCACCGCTGGCCTTTTGAAGAGTTCACCAAACAGGATGCGAGCATGAGCATTGCTGCTTAAAGTGCTGCTCCAGAGCTGGCTACATTGAGCTATAGGTCTGCTCGTGTCATTTGCTCGTGCTCTGTCTCTGGAGACATGTGTAGCCCTTAGAACACCCTCTCTAATATTCTCTCTATGTCTGTGTTCCCCCTTGCCGCCTGTGGGTGTCTGGACAGCTGTCACCTAATTACACAGCCACCCAAAGCCCACAGTGCTGTCAGCAAGGCCAAATGCCTCCCACCTCCAGGAGCCTCTGGAGCACCTCGCTGCCCGCTTAATAACCACGACCCTTTTGTCCGCTCGCGCTTTTTCCCCAGCTCAGCTCGTGCGCTGCACAGGGATGAGTCAGAGTCGGCTTTCAAGCAGTCTGTGTATTAGAAATTGAATAGCACATTTTATTATTCTCTTGTTTGCTCTTTTAAGATAAAATTCATCTTTTGCTTTTTCATTTTGGTTTAATCATCTGAGCAGCATTCTAATTCGAGACAGTGTTTACTCACTGTAAAGGAGCTGCACTAGCAGAAGGCTTTATTTTTAATTCGCCAGTCGTCTGTTCATTTATTTTAATGCAGCGGAGACTACTGTAGTCTGTAAACAGTTGCTCTATCTCTAGCCTGTTAAAACCAGGCATGCTGAGTACTCTGATGTTTTCCAACCCAATCTCAGTCCATCATATCACGCATGAAGGGGCTGGAGAATTCAAATCTACAACCGTTAATACTCTTACACTCAAACTGTTGTTATGGATGATGCGTGGAGCTGTAGAAAGCGAATATGTTGGAAAACACCAGAGTATTTCTTTAAAGTCCCCGCGAAGCGCCTTGAAACGTGGCACGCTATTTGATGTGTTGACGTAATTTCCACTGAAATAGGAAGTCAGGGCGGGACATATTGAGTGGCTCCTCCCCCTTTCGAAACAGCCAATCGCGTTTTTGCTCACCTCGCAGCCCGTACATGAGTCTGCACAGTGGATTTTTATAAAGTTGGAGGCGGGACTGTTCAGGTTCTAGAGAGCATTTGATTGGACAGAAAATCTGATGAGAAGCTGAAGTGCAGAATGATGTCAAATCAAATCAAAATTGCTGATCCATATCGGTGGTAGAGAGAGACTGTGCATTTTGAATGCATGCATCTTCTAAATGCAAATTTTGTGATTTTTTTTTTTGGAGTGCACTAGCTTATAGATAACCTTAAGGCCGACATATTCATAGTAAAAGCCACAAAACTTCCATTTTGATTTCATGGGGACTTTTAAGTGCTTTACACCAGGTAGCTAGGGCTGGGCAATATAAGGATTTAATAATGATATTTAGATAATTTGTCTCATCTTTTTTTTGTAATTGTTAAACTCTTGAATCAATTGAAGCCTTACTGAATTTTATTTATTTTATTTTTTTTTACACCTTTTATTTTCATTATTTATTATAATTTTTTAAAATTAAAAGCCTATATTTTGTGAAACATATATAGCACAGTAATGTCAAGTATTGATGTGTGTGTATGTATATATATGTATATATGTGTGTATATATATATATATATATATATATATATATATATATATATATATATATATATATATATATATATATATATATATATATATATATATAAATAATTTTTGTACCCACCACCACTATAAACATGACTGTTCCAGCACATTTTGTCAGGCGAAAATAACACCTCCGAGTTGTGAATAACACAGCAGTTTCATGAGGGCTTGTCAAATATTTCTCAAACAGCACTGTTCGTCCCAATAGTGATTTTTATTTTTATATTTTTTTTTTTGCCTGAAATCCCCGTCCCTCGGTTTGTGACTGTCTAGGAATACAGCCTCGAGTGAGACAGTAACGGCAGCTTTGTACGACGTGACGAGACAACACTTCATAACTCCTTCCTGAGTCGAGAATGAACAGTCCTTTCAGCATTTCACATTAGTGCAACAAATCGAGCTCTTTTCTCAAACAAGAGCCTGTTGTCGAGAGGGAAGAAAGGAATCGGGCTCTGTGGGTCACGTATAATTCACCGAGGTGCGATTACGAGCTGCTGACCACCTGCATGAGTCATGGAGAGGGAGCTCAGCACGGTTACCTCATTATACACACAACGTTTTCCCCCGCATGTGCGCTCTCGCGTGTACACACTCTCTACTCCTAGCTATCCTCGACAAGGCTTGGAAGAAGGACTACTATTGAGCACACCTGTGTATGGCTGTGAACAGCCTTCCTTTGTGTGCGCACGACTTTCAGGCTTGTGTCAAAATTCTATAAAAAATATCTATATTAACTTACCCGTTCTATTGAATAACACGTCTCAATATCCTTTACATGAGTGTTCATTGGTATTCAGCGAGCACAAGGGATTCTCTCCCAGCTATTCAGATCTCAAGTATTAGTATTATACAGCTTTCCCGACATCACTTTGGCTAAAGCGTTTCCAATGTGACGAGACAAGGAACCTTTTTTTTTTTTTTAAAACAGCATTTCTCATGAAATTCAAACACAGGCTATAGGATTGTGGAGGGGAAAAAAAAGAGGCCAATCTATTTAGAAAAATCCCCCAGCGCAGCTCGGTGTGACTGCAAGCCTGGGGAAGGCTTTTGTGAAATCCTAACCACCTGCAGATTACAAATTAGAAAGCTGCTACATGATAACACATCAGAGGGCTTCTGTTCGTACCTGGGGGAAGCGACTGTTTTTTTTTTTGTGTACACTTGATGGATGCTATCTCGAGGTATAATGCGAGCTGTAAGGGGAAAATATGCGCACTAGTGTGAGACTTGAGTAGAGGATTGGTGTTCGAGTGTGGCCTTGGTGAAGTGGAGTCATGGCAAAGCTGAAGATGCTCACACACTCGGGCAGCAGAGCAGAAGAAGCATGCGCTGGTGTAAATTGGACACTCGGTGGTTCGGACCGGGTTTCCTCTCAAACACAGGGTTTCAGCTGTGGCGTGAGACCCGTTTCGCTGCAGGAAATGACACGGGCCGAGCAGGCCGACTGTTTGCTGCTTGTTGTTCATGTGGGAGGAGAGGAGTGTGAAAGCGATTATTGCATCCCTCCTGCTTCTTTAATTTGAGCAGACGCAGTGTGCTGGTTTTCCGCCGGCCAACCTGACAGCGCAGGTGTGTTGTTTTACCGCATGCTTCAGTGGAAGTAAAGGAATGCTTAGTGTTTTGAAACTCCAGGCTCATGCATCAGAAATTGTTGTTCAGCACTCTTATTTGCATCCTTGTTGCAGTTTTACCACAGTTTTTTGGGGGGAAAAAGATCCCCATGTTTCATTTGATGCAAAACGTGCATCGATGTCAATTAGGTAAGATATCATTCTGATACCGTACTCACAGTCGTACAGAACGACTACTTGCAATCTAAGCAACTGCAAATTGTGCGCTGCGAAAATATCAAAAGGAAAAAATACAGCGTCTTCCTAAAACGAAAACATCTTAAACATAAAGGTCAGCATAAGGTGTTCACAAAGACACAGGCTAGGTGAGTAAAAAAAAAAACGCCTCAACACATGGTTAGGTGAGTGAAAATAGCAGCTCTTATGCAGTATACCGTAATCGGCAACGAGAGATTCTAGCACAGTGCAAACAAATGGCGTACTTCACTTCCTGCTGTGCAGAAGCACTTTTCCGACCTGACCTTGTAACCTTACTCGATCCAACTTAACGAATGTAGCTTGCTAATGCGCTTCATTTACAACTAACTAGCTGATGGTATGCAGAATGAGCGTAAGTGCAGTGTAAGTGCATGGACGTGCGCATGTACACGCTTCATGGCCAGAATTTAAACCTGGGAAGTCTAGCTAAATAAAATGTTCCATAACTCCTCTGATTAATGAAAGCTCAATTCTATATCTGTATCTGTATCAACAAGTACTGGAACTGGATTTTAGTATTTGCCTATTGATATTATAGATCACTGCCTCAATAGATGGTTCTTCAAAGCATAATGATCCTGGAAAAGGATAAAGATGCAGATCATTCTGATTAATAATCAACAACAGACCCGCACCAGGCACTATATCAAAGAAACAGGCGGACGTCCAAGTTTTCATTAAGACCCATTGCTGCTTGTTTCCAAGGTATAAATCCAAAAGACTCTTTTTTTGTGTTTAGTATAAAACAATTTAATTTTTTTACTGGATGATGAAGAAGAAGAAAAAAAAAACAACACATTGGAAGCTGAACATCTATTTGATCTTGGTCCAGCACTTGTAATGGTATTTTGGACATGCAAAGCATTCAAAGCAAATTCTTCCTGCATCAGCACCACCTGTTGAGCACAACACCACATTTGACGTGACGATCAAGTTTCCTTCAACCTTCCTTTTTCATCAGGCGTGTTTTAAATTAGCCCAGCTTCACAGACTGGGGGGGGGACAAAGCAAAACAAAGCAAAACCCAGTGAGACATGTACTGTATAGCAGGAGCACCATGTGATTCCTCCCACTCTGCTCTTCTTTTATGCATATGCATAAGAGATGTATTTAGAAGTGCTCACAACAACGTGATCACGTTTAATCTTTAGTACCCCACCCCCCGCACACCGGTTTATTGCTCTATGCGTTTGAGTTTCTCTCCCGCTCAATAATTCTCAGTCTATCTAAGGACGAGGCCGGTGCTGCTCGAGCCGAGCAGTCAATAAAGGGTGTGTGGTGTTTGCTAAGCCCCTGAGCTTGAGAGAAGGGGGGAGAGGTGGAACCTGTAGCCTCAGGGAGGCTTTGGGAAGTCTACAAAAACCCTGGAAGAGCTCACATCCCCTAGCACCCCCCCACCCCCTGTGCAGCCCCTCCTCTGCTTCTCTCTGGCTCTGCCTGCTTGAGCTCTGGAAAAGCACAAAATGGCTGGAACGCCACTGAACAGATTGAGGTCTGCTCTCGGAGAGCGCAGCGCAAATTAGCGGCTCCCGTCGAACGAGGGCCATCAGGATTGTTTCGCTGATTTGATGAACGTTTTAGTGCTGCCTGATGGCACACGCTTGTGCTTTATATAAGACGAAACGATGAGAATTTCTCCCCCGTTAGCGCTCGTTTTAATCTATTTTCCGTGTCCATATTTGGTGGTTTTGCTTTCACCCCTAAGCGCTTGTTCACTAGCTTTCAGTCTGGACAGAATCCATCTCCTCTAAATGAAACTACTGCCCGGGTTAAGGGTTCCTAAGCCGCAATATCTCCGAGGTAAATCCCCCTTGACGTGGCATGGGACTTTCAAAGACATGTCGTCTCATCTTTAGATTTGTCTCTTTTGTTCTCCGAGCTCCCCCTCCTCCTCTCCTCCCTTCCTCCCCCTCCTCATACGACGAAAGCTGTGTGTGGGGCCCCAAAGGTCAGCCGCAGCACCAGCGCAGCTTTTCATTTACGTCCGTGGGAGGCTCACGTCACTCATTCATCTGTCTTCGCTGACATCCAGAAAGCTGAATGATAACAAGCCGTGATGGCCTAGTTGGTGTGTTTTTTTATTATTATTATTATTTATATATATATATATATAATATATATATTTTATAACCCCGTCTTCACAAGCAAACAGCATGCCCAGTGCCAAGCCTATTAAATATCTTTATTCCGCCTGCTGCGTCGAACAGATAAACGCAACAAGATCAATAATGGCACAGACGAAAACAAATAAATTAAAGATGATGCATGCGCGGGCGTCAAGAGCAGCGGAATGGAACTGCCACGTTTTTGTTAGTGATAGCTTTTAGCCTCCTACGGCCCACGCTACATTAATTCACCTCTGGGACGTGGAGTGTTTGGGTAAACGCCGCCTCCATGCGGGTCTCTCGGTAGCTCTATTCAAATGATTTGTTTACTGTGGTCCGGAGCTCTTGTTCTCGTGTATCTGCCCCAGCCGTTGGGTAAAGGTTGATCTCGGCGGTGCCAGTGATGCAGGCTCTGTCTGACCCATCGCACACGTTAGTTACACATTACTGAAGGGGCTGGAGACAAGATAGTGGAGGCTCTGTGACCTTGGTACCCAGTAATTCATCACACTTCTCTGCATGCTTTATGAATCAGGGATTCAGCACTCAGTGTTTCCTGATTGAATAAAGATACGATCACAGCAGGGTGGTGAACTGTGCCGTGACTCGAATGCCGATTAGCCTCTCCTCTTCACTTTTCATCATCTTGACATAGTCACCCATTAGGATTACAGAGCTGCTGGTGCCAGTTAGGAACGTCGCAGTATCGGGGAGGCTGGAATGTCGTATTAGCGTTTCAGAACCTGAATGTCGAGGCATTACGTTAAAGAGCAAGGTTATGCTTCAGGGGTGGAGGAATGATAAATCCATTATCTAGTCCACCAGGCAAATAAAAGCTCTACTAGGGTCCTGGTTGCCTGGAAACTTAATTGGCTAAAAATTGTTATTACAT
>NC_030430.2:17270226-17275226 GCF_001660625.3 Ictalurus punctatus
TTTTCTGACTATCTTCACCTTGATTAAGTGCAAATCAGGAGGTCTTTGTGCATCAGTTGAGATCAGGAGAGAAAACAGTTGATATATTAGCCTCTTTCTCATTCCACCAGCTCTCCTCCCTTCTCTGTGTGTGTAATTAACGGAGGCCCATCTGCATTGTTGTCTGGAGTGGATTGGAGCTCTGCCGGCAGTGTTGCATTCTGGCCCGGTAAATGCACTGCCAGCACTTTCCCAACTCTATGAAAATCTTTAGAAACACTCAGCCCTTCTGTGAAGGGGACGAATACAGGCACTCAAGAGCAAAGGTGAAGCTAGTGATGAGTAGGAGTGTTACAGTTTGAAATGTTCACAGTATTTAAAGTCTCTTTGCACATCCTTGGGTGTGTATGTATAACAAAAACCCATGGGATGCAAAGAGCCTCTAATAAATATTTTTGTGAGAATGACATTTTGAATAAAATCTCTTGCGTTGTCAGTATTTATTACATCATTCTGGTGTTGTTTAGCCAAATATAAACAGTTGTTTGTTTTAGTTTGAATAAGCAGTGCCATGTTGTTCTGTGTATTTATTAGCTCTCGTTATGATAAAGTTATGAACATGCTAGGAGTGGAAGCAGAGGTAGCAATATAACATGTTTACAGCAGTAGCGGATTACACGGCCAAAGGGTGTTCAGTACAGCTGTGCCCACTGCACAGGGAAATGGAGGTCGCTCTGGTATGAGTTAGGGGTCGATCCTAGGAGGAATTGAAAGGAGTAGGACGAGGGGGAGGTTTTTATGGAGTCGCTGCCACCGCCACGAAAGGGCTGAGAAACACTGGAGATTGCGAAACAAACAAATATAACATAAATGGTAATAGATGGAAATGCTTTTTAATGAGTATTTTGAGAAAATCAGTGATGAGTTAACTGATTCATCATACACTGTGGTTAAAAATAAAACTATGACACGGGAACAGCCCTAATGATGGGCATGAGCAGGCACTGTACCAGGCTGTCATTATGTAACCATCTACACCAAGTAATATGTGCCGGAAATTTGTTTTTTCTTTGGCCACGCACTAAGTAATAATGATAGCCCATAGCTTGTCACTGTCACTTACCTCGTAAAGTGAAATATTAAGCAAGAGATACGGCGAATTCGTTTCCCTGCAGAAATGGTGCCGAGAGACCCAAACCAGCAAAAGGTGCCAATACATTAATCTGAGTGAATGTTGTGTGCAGACTTTGTCAAGTACAAGAGGCTGTTGCTTAGTGAGGTGATGTAAATGTCTGCCTGGTCATTGAGCTTGTTCTATTGCATGTACACTCACAGACCACTTTATTAGGAACAGCGGTATACCTGCTCGTTCATACAGCGATTCAATCAGCCAATCACGTGGCAGCAGCCCAACGAGGGTGATCAAAGGAGAGTGGACGGTCTGGTTCGAGCTGGTAACTCAAATATCCACTCTTTATAACTGTGCTGATCGGAAAAGCATCTCAGAATGCACAGCATGCATATAGTGGATAGAAAACAAGTCAGGTGCTGCAGACACACGGGTGCTTTCGGACAAGCCCGTTTGGAGTGTTTGTTTCGGAACCTGGTTCAGTTCATTTAGACATATATGGACACTGCAGTCAAACACCAGAACAAACGGGCCGAGACCACCTCGTTCGCAAGCAACGCATGATGGGAACTGCTTTATGTAAGAAGAAAGAAAAAAAATAAACGTGTTTGCTTTGCTAATGGCTCGCAACATGAATCGAGGTTTAACTTGGACCAAAGATGAGGTCAAATGCATCATTGAAATTTGGTCTGACCACCATATTTCTGAACAACTTTCAAGGTGTTTAGCAAGCGTCTCAATGAGATGGGCTTTAATTCATCCATCCATCTTCTACCGCTTACTCCTTCTTCAGGGTCGTGGGTGAACCTGGAGCCAATCCCAGGGAGCATCGGGCACAAGGTGGGGTACAGGGCACACAATCACATACACACTCGCACACCCATTCATACACTACGGACACTTTAGACACTCCAATCAGCCTACCATGCATGTCTTTGGACTGGGGGAGGAAACCGGAGTACCCGGAGGAAACCCCCGCAGCATGGGGAGAACATGCAAACTCCGCACACACATGGCCCCAGCGGGAACCGAACCCCGGAGGTGTGAGGCGAACGTGCTAACCACTAAGCCACCGTGCGCCCGGCTTTAATTCATCTGTGGAATATATATAAATTAGATCAATTATAATAACTACAGCTAAAAAGAAAGCCACAGTAATCTCGCCGAGCTGCTGTCTATCCATCTCGATGTATGTAATACCGCTATGGGCAGAACCCTGGAACATAAACACGCACACACTGACCAGTGAGAGGACAGTTTACTCATGTGACTTGCATAAACACATTTTGGTAGGAGAAAATGCAATGCTGTAGTAATTTAAGTCCCCGATTCGGAACAAAGCACAGATCTACAGGTCTGAAAACGCACTTAAATGAAATGTTCTTTCATTTTCATTTACGAGTAACACAGAAATGTCCAATTTAGGCAAAGAATCCGCAAGAAAACATGACTGGTTAATTAATTAAAAAATCAAATCTGAAAATTAGCTTCTCCTAATGAATATTTAGCCTTTTAATCATTTTCTTTGCTTTGAAACTGGCACCGTTGCTTCACCCTCTGTTATTTGTTCATGCCATGCAAACCCATAATGTTGGGCTACCGCTGATCACTTTGTGGTGGGATGAAAGTATTAAAAGCTCATTAATATTCAAATGCATATTCAAATACTGTGTTTATTCAATCAGCTGCCTAGATTTATCCCCTAAGCCTAAAACGAGGAGTCTAATTCTCCTGTGGAACATGGCAGTCTGTTTATTTTAAATATAGAGTAATTGTTTACTTGATCCCCCCCCAAAAAATTTCCTTGAACACAGAATTGGTTCTACGGTGTGTAAAAACCCACGTCGAGGTGACGAGCAATTCAACCTCATGTTTCACCTCTAATCCCACGCTGTTGCACCCCCGTCTTAATTAGGACACTCACGTCTGTCTTTAGAGAGAAAAGCTCGCTGGTCGATCGCTTATTTTTCACCCCGCCTCAGTCAGCCTTTCCATCTCGATACGCTTTTAGCACTTTAATTGATTTGCAGCAGGGAGCATCAGAGGGGTGTGTTTTTTTTTTTTCCTGCCTCTGAATTTCAAGCAGAAGAGGTTGGAATGGCGAGTGAGGATGTCGGCGTGTTCCTGCCCTGCAGATTTGCATTGTTGTTGTTTTTTTTTTCTCCTCCATATTAACATAGATTCATTATATGTGTGCCGATCACAGCTCCCCGGGGCCTGCTTTATCCTCTCATATTAGCCACACATCACGCTCTGCGTCAGCGGCGGTATTTATGACGGCTTAAACGCAGAGGCTTCAGTTTTACATCTTTACTGGTCAGGTTTAGAAAGGGGGAGTGTGCTCGCCTCGGGCTCTCGGGCTGTAGCGACATCACTCCGGGCACTTTATCTAACGACCTGGGAATCCAATTAGCACCAGGAGAGGGTAAAAACAAGAGAGCTGCTGCTATCAATTTGCAAGGACGGAAGGATGAGGGTTCCTTATCGCGCTTTGCGGGGCTTACACTTCTGACTTGGAAACTTTGTGTGCCCCTGCTCCTTCCTACACTGCACTTAATCCAGGCGTTTAATAATGATGCGTTCCATTTATTTAGCGCCTTTCTAACACTTAACACTGGGCCATCAAAAAAATATCACTTGAATGATGAAAAGTCGACGATGTGCGTCACAATGTCATGTAAAGTTTTGGTTGCATAATGAGACAGGAGATCGGAGCCTCACATTTGAAAATAAATAAATATATTTTAAGAACAAGTGCAGCAGGAAAACAGTTATAATTCTAACTATTGTTATATTATTATACTCTTGTTGTAATTGTAACAATTGCACAAAAAGGATTGTTTAAAGTGCGAAAAGCAAGCATCTAATCAGTTCATAATTTGGCGCTGGAGTTCATAGTTGGTGTCACAGAATAATATACAAAACAAATGTTTACTGAATGTGTCGCTGTACCCATTCGTTACAGTAGCTCGTCTCTAATAGACCCGGTTCTGTTTGTGCTAGCATGAGGATATGCTTCTGACAAGAATGTCTGTCAACTGATATTAAAAAAAAACGTATTGTCTGTGAGAAATGTATCGCAATATTGATATCACTCAACACTTTTCTCTGTAGTTCTCTCATTTCACGCTGGTTCATATAGCATATGATTCACACACAATGCACAGACAAAGACAGGTTTCTTCCCCCTCAGCACTGTGTGTGTGTGTGTGTGTGCACACGCGCACGCACGCTCATTCAGTTGCGATTAAGGCACAGATGACAGGGCTGTCCTCGTCTTGTGTAAACAGCTCTGTGGCACAGGAACGAATAAAGGAGATTACAGAGAGGGGAAAATAGGGTGGATAAAATGTGAGGTGCTGTTCTGTTCCTCTCTCGTATGCCCTCTCCCTTTCTGTCCCACGCACACACACACACTCAATCACTTTTGGTCTTGTGTAAGTAGATAACCTTAGGAGGGGCTGGCTTTAGCTATGAATCACTCTGCCCCCGCTGTGTTTGCTCACCGTGGCTGGTTTAATGTTAAATCAGGGCAGATATCTCTATCTTTTCATCCCTCTCTATCTCTCCCTCTCGTTCTCCTTCTCTCCCAGGTGCGATAATGGCTTCCTGTTATGCTAACGGCAGTTAGCCCAGCACCATTTCACAAGCCTCTAAAGGGCTAGTGATGCATGCTGAGTCCAAGGACACCGGCAGCCACAGTATATTTACTCCTTATCCTCAGCCCATTAGTGGCCAACCTGCGATACGTGCAATTTTAATGCGATGACAGGTGGAGCATTTCACAATACCAGACAAATCTGTTCTCTCTGACTGCTACATAAATAAGGATTTAAAAAAAAAATACTTATGTGCTCCATTCACCGCCCACTTCCCTACAGAGCTAGTAGTG
>NC_030430.2:17280226-17307726 GCF_001660625.3 Ictalurus punctatus
AAATCCATAATACAGCAAAATTAAGTGTAATTCACGTGCTTCCTCTCTGCTTTTATTTGTTTGCCTTGGATTGTTTTTTTTTGCCTCGCTTCTTTTTCTTCACGGCTCCTTTTTGTAGTCAAACGGAGCTTCAGAGAGCAGCTGTGTGCAGGGTCCGGGATGGAGGGAGCAGGAAGAGGAGAACAACAGACAGAATCAAAATGGTGATTTGTGAGGTCAGAGACAGGGTAGAAGAGCTCCGGCTGATGATTACATTGCCAGATGGAGCGGGGCAAGTGGCTCTGGAGGTTGTGAGGCTCGAGATAACATTTTCATAAGACTCCTGGAAGCGCAATCAATAGCAGATCCACAACGGCAAGACTAAATTATTAAACAGAGCCATTCTCACCACGTTTCATTATCTGGGCTGTACATTGCAAATGTGCCAGTCCAGGTAGTTGTACTTAGGCTGATGTTTTGAGGGCGTCAGCGAATAATCCAACACTTTGAGAACAACATTCCCCAAAGACAAATTAGTAGGATTTTGGGCATTTCACCTTCTACAGTGCCCAGTATAATTAAAAGATTCAAGGAATCTTTTAATCAAGGGCAAGGCCGAAAACCACTACTGAATGCGCGTGATCTCCGATCCCTCAGACGTCACTGTCTTAAAAACCGTCATGAGTCTGTAATGGAGATCCTGACATGGAATCGGGAATATTTTGGTAAACCTTTGTCTGTCAACACCATTCGCCGCTGCATCCACAGATGCAAGTTAAGGCTTTATAACGCAAAGCAGAAGCCAAACATCAACACTGTCCTGAAGCACCGTGAACTTCTCTGGGCTCGGTCTCATCTGAGATGGACAGTGGCACAGTGGAATCGTGTTTTGTGGTTTGATGAGTCAACATTTGAAATAGTTTTTGGATAAAACAACAGTCAGGTTCTCCGGGCCAAAGAGGAAAAGGACCATCCAAGCTGTTATCAGCGTCAGGTCCAAAAGCCGGCGTCTGTCATGGTATGGGGGTGTGTCAGTGCCCATGGCATGGGTACCTTGCACATCTGTGAAGGCATCATTAATGCAGAAAGATATGTTCACATTTTGGAGCAACATGTGCTGCCATCCAGAGCAGGACCACACCAAACCATATTCTGCCCGGATTACAGGCGCATGGTTGCGTAAGCAGAGAGTGCGGGTGCGAGCATGACCTGCCTGCAGTCCTGACCTGTCTCTGATTGAGAATGTGTGGCTCATTATGAAGCGCAAAATAAGGCAATGAAGGCCCTGTAAAGTCGCGCAGCTGAAGAAATGCATAATGGATGAATGGGGGAAAATTCCACTTGCTAAACTTAACCAACTGGTGTCTTCACTCAGTGTCCAAACACTTAATAAGTGTTAAGAGAAAAGGTGATGTTACACAGTGGTAAACAGTCGACTGTCCCAACTTTTTTGGAGTGTGTTGCGGCCATCAGATTTGAAGTGAGTGAATATTTTCAAAAGTAAATAAAAAAAAAAGTAAAGTAAAATTAAAACATCAAATAATGTGTTTGCAATATAGTACAGGGTGAATTGAATTTCCAAATGACTTTTTGTTTCTTTGTTTGTTTGTTTGTTTTTTTTGTTTTTTGCATTTTCCTTACTGTCCCAACTTTTTCGAATTGGGGTTATGCGTCGTTGCCCTCACTGTGCTGTAGTCTTGACAGCAACTAAATTTAATGATATCGTCATTCTGTATTGTGAAATTGTCTTCATGTCAGTGAAGAAGTCCATCTGCTTCAGTAAAACTTTAACGAGAAGAAATGCACTAAAAGACTATATATTTTTAGGTATTTTAAATATTACTTACGTACTACCTGAAGTGCTGACATTAAATCTAGCTAACACAAAGAACAATGTATGCGGTGACTTGGGAAAGCCCATCAGTGTTGCTGTGGATGAATTCTGGTAGCCAGAAATGCAGAAAGAATAATGTCTATAACATACTCTGACACTCATACTGTGAGAAAACATAAATATATTTCCCCTAACAACATGGAAAAGTTTTTATTTACTGTTTTAATCTTAAGCTGTCTTCCTTCCAACATGTCTAATACTTTGCTAGCTAAGTGCGATTTCCTCACACAGTGAAGGTCAGGCTTTGGTCAAGTTGTTTGAGCGCTACATGACAAAGTGAAACAGACACTTTGTCTAATCAATGCCGTTTGGAATTAAATATCAGCTTTTAAAAGCTTCTGTGATACTCGCGCTGCAGTTAGATGATATCTTGAAATGCAGTTTCCTCCTTTTCACTTTTTTGAGGCTTTAAAATGCTAAACGTTACACATGATTGAGATACAAAAGAGAAGTGCAGACTTAGTGTGAATGGTTTCCAGGTTGAGATATATATATATATTGAAGTTGGTTTGGTTTTTTATATATATATATATATATATATATATATATATATATATATATATATATATATATATATATATATATATATAAATGTGTGTATATATACACACACATATGAGACAACTCATTTAGTCATTTATATTATATATATATATATATATATATATATATATATATATATATATATATATATATATATATATAATGTGTGTGTATGTATGTATATATATATGTATGTATATGTGTGCTTATGTATGTATATGTGTGTGTGTATGTATGTATATACATTCACACTTTAGAATTATGTAACATAATATATATACACATATACACACACATACACAACACTCCGATAAATTTCAGAAATGACTAAATGAGTTGTCTCTCAACACTGAGACCAGACGATCAGGATAGTGAGAGATCTGTTTCTATACTTGGTGATCGGATCCATGAGTAACATTTGAATAATACCGTGATTGGTTGCGCTAGACTTGTACGTGACATTGAGGTGGGGCTCTAGGTTCAGCCTGTAGGGGGAGCACTGGCCTGATGGTTATGAAATATGTCTACTGGACAAACGACTGATAGTATGTCCAATCCTGTGTATATGTTTATTATTCTAACGTTTGAGCTCAGCGTTACAGTCGATAATGCATTAGTAGCCGTCGTGCTCAGTGTTACTTTTAAGCCCCTTGAATTGTGCAGTGCCACGGTGGCAATTTTTGGCACATCACAAGCAAATTGCCTCCTCTGATGTCTTTACTGGTGTCTGACGCGCAGAGCGGTGAGGCCTGGCATTCAGCTCGACTGTTTCATCTTTAAAAGGAAAAAGCAGGCTTCACTATCTTTTTTTTCCCCCCGCTTTGATGTCTGTGGGGAAGAGAGAAAAAGTCATGTAACAGATACAACCAGGAAGGTAATATTTACTCTTTTATTACAGGACCACAGGCTGTAATAAAAGCAAGCCATCAGCCTGCCATAATCTTCAGCATTTTAATTACATCTGCCTCATCACATTAAAATGGTGGTAACAAAGCTGCTAAATCAAACTGAAAGCATCTCCAATTTTAGGGTACAAGATGTTACAAGGGAATTTGCACTCAGTCGGGTTTGTTCTCAACTCATTTTTCCTTGTTAACTAAAAACGTTTCCCCTGCCACCACTGACTCATGTTTCAGACTAAATCAGTATGCACTCATTAGCAAGATTCCTCGTATTCTAGTGGCACAGCCAGTGCTACTTATTGAACCCATCCGCTTTTTCCAAACACATCAGCTCGGCGTGGCCTTTGTGAAATTGGATCCCCTTGACACCGGCTAGCGGTCCTTACTCCCCTGCAGGAGTCATGACACCTTACACGGCTTCCTTTTCATCTGTCTCCTTTTTTTTTTCCCCAGCTCCTTTCCCTTACGTCTCCTGGAGGGGCATCGCTTCTCACTCAGACGGTCCAATTTCCAGCTTGTCCAAAGTGTGATGTGCCAATAAAAAAATATATATAAAAAGAGTTGTAGGACTGTATATATAGTTGTGTGGGGTTTACATGCCTCTGTTGGGTGGTTTTCTCTATTAAAGAACACATGTTGCAAATTAGCTTGGCTGGAACTCCCTGTGGGGGTGGAGAAAGGCAGGGTGAGCTTGCTCAAAAGTGAAAAAGGAGACGTTTAGGTACTTTTTTATTTTTGTTTAAATGTATAGAGGAGAATTGCATAAGCCTGTATGTGTGCTCTTCATAAGTCACACTATTTGCCTTATTATAATCCAGCTCTTTCCCTCTGCATGGCTGTATTTACTTTAGATATCTCACTTGGCTGCTTATGATTTATTGTCGACCCTGTTGCATTAAGATGAATAGCTGCGCTCGCTTTGTGCCTGACATTTGGTTTCATGGATGATTTAAGCATCTCTTTTTAAAGCAGTTTTATCTATAGGCCCGTAGTCGCAAGCGTTATTCCCGAGCAACCCGTTTAATACGGCGAGTCGATTGCGTAGGGGTGCCATTACTTTTTGAACGGCTGTCATTTAGGTTAGAATGCTCCAGCTTCTGCCAGTCAGGAATAAATGAGGATTTAAAAAGGGCACAACGCATGGCCAAGGTTCTAGTCTTAAAAGAACCAAGTTCAAAAAGTAATGGCGCCCAGGCACAGTGAACTCTCGGCAGTAAAATGAGTCTTAATCCATTCTGATGCTGAAGGAAAGAGTCTCGTCCTCCCATTCTGTGCCGAGACTGAAGGTGTGGTCCTACCTGTTTTGTCCCTTCTTGCCTGACGCTGAACTGATTCATTCATCAAATCTTGATGCGTCTAAGCTATCACATCACACCACAGATGTGTCCATCTTTGCTTGGTGGCAGGGTTTATTTTTCCACCTAGCTTGAAAACAGCTCTTGGTATACGGCGTGTAGAAGTATTCGAATTTAATTTTTTTCAGAGCCCGTTCGCCCCGAGACGCTCTTTGTGAAGCCGAGACGAGGACGCAGCAGTATTAGCAAGCCTGCTAATCTTAATTGATTTTTTTTTTTTTTTATATGCCGCCTTTTTTTTTTTTTTTTTTTTAGAGCACCGTCAGCCACGATTTCATGAAAATCCAGTCGTTTGAGGAAATTAATTCACAAATCCATTACAGGCCAGCTCCAGCAGAAGGGAGTGGAGGTGCTCTAGAGGGATTCTTATCAAGGACAGAATGTTTTATTTATTTTCTCCCTGCACTCGTGCTCTTTCTCCACTCGACTCAGAATTCATAAACACTCAGACCGAGCAGCCGTGAGCTGTGAGCGGATTCATCAGTTGCACATAAAGAACAAGGCGCTGGCCGATGGAGTGCTCAAGCGCTGGGATGCTAACCTTGGGCTATTGAACATAACGTCCCATTTATAGATTGGAGTAATGCCCTGACCATTTGAGGGGGAATAACTCTTTATAGCTGTAAGATAAAGTAATGAGTATTGAGTATAAGAACAGATCATCATATTGAGTACTCCACCTCCGTGCTTTCTCTTTTTTTCCCCCGTTGTTTATTTTTGTCCTGTTTCTCTTTGCGAAAGCTCTCAATCCAAGCAGCGGTGTTGATAAATCAGTAGCTGTAGGCGCGCTCGGCGTGCAGGTGATGCACTCCATTTGTAATCTCCTCCATGCAGCGGGGACACGCGTCCAGGCTGAGCCTGGCTGACTGAAAGGAGACGTGCCACTTCTGCTTTCCACTGCAGGTCAAATGCACTGATTTAATGTGCTGCTCTCCATAGAAGGTGAAATGGAGTCTGGCAACCTGTGTGCGCACGCGGTTCAAAGCGATTGAGATCCCCTTCTTTCTGTCAGCATGACGCACTTGCTCTCTCAGCGTTCCCCCGGTGCCACTCAGAAATATTTGTGCTACATATATGCACTGCGATTGCGACTCCTGAGGAATACAGAGTGGAGAGAGAGTGGGTGAAGGAGAAACTCACAAACCACTGTGATGCCTTGCAGAAAGCAACGTGTCAGGGAACGCCAACTGCAGTATGGGTTCTGGATGAGATTCGAATGTGTGTGTGGTGACTGTGGCTAAGCTGAGAGAATAGGTGAGAGGTGTGTGTGTGTGCTATGAGATGCTGAGTGAAAGAGATTCTCATTAATAGTGCATTGATGGGGATGAGTGGGTTGACTGCTGGAGACGGAGGCACACCGAGCCGGGCCTGACTGAGTGCCCTTCATCAGGTGACATTGTCATGGTGATTTATCCCTCCTGTGTAGTAGAGATGAGCAGACAGAGAAAAGAGATAAGGAGGGAAAAAACCCAAAGCTGGAGCAGCTGAGAAAGCCACTAGAAGGAATTGTAATGAATTCTGACGTGATTGATTTCTCTCTGAGCCTTAACCGAGACAGGCAGAGTCTCCCTCTTTTCAGTTATGAAGAGATGCTGTCATGCAGATAAGATGAACGGTGTGCTATGCTATCTTTCGATGCTCTGTGTGTGTGTGTGTTTATGTTTATGCTATGAACACGGTCTTTATGACAATCCAGCCAGGTGTTGAGTTATATTATAACACTGAGTTGTAGATACCAGTCAATTTGTTAACACGGCTCTTAAGGTACATCTTCTGAGGCAGTACAGAACAATATTTGTGTGTGTGTGTGTCCGATTGTGAGCGTGTGTATAGAGCACATAGCTTTGTATATGGGCCAATTGATTACTAGGCAAGCTTGCAGCAACAGGGCAGGCTAATTTAAAAACCCTGGCTGGTCTCTCAGAAGGTGTTCTGAGCAGCTGGGCCAATTTAGTATTTAAAAGGTGCACTTTCTTTTTAGCGGCGCAAGAAGCTGAAAATGCTGCTGCAGCTCCACGCTCTGCTACGGCTGCCTGCCTGCTGTAATTAGGTGCGAACTGTTTGTTGCCGCAAAAGGCATTTAAATGCCAAACAGTGGCCGAACAGGCCTGTGATGAGGAGTATACTGCCCCTCGCTCAGCTCGCTGCCATGCCTGGATGGAGGGGTGGAAGGGTCTTTTGAGAATTAAGTGGAGCCACTGTGTGAGTGGAAGTGCTTGGTGGTCTTCAGTCGCTAATGATCAGGAGCCATCAACGCTCAATCAGCCACTCCAGTAATCAGTCCCATCACACAGGCGGCCATCAGAGAGCAGCATGAAACCCCCAGCCACCCTCCCGATGAAGCATAGCTTTAATTAACCAGCAGCAAGTCACGTGGGAACATGGATTTTTTTAGCCTTGTGTTGGAAATAAAGATGGTATTATTATTAGTAGTAGTAGTATTATTAGTATTATTAGTAGTAGCAGCTGCTGATTAGGAAGTAGACCTGCAGGCTTTTGTATAGTCGCAGGAGCATGCGACTGGTGTAATGCCTGTTAGATTAGTCTCAATGTGGAGTGGTTGCGAGGAGGATTAGCTGAGGCAAGAATAATAGAGAGATGATGAGAGTGACAGAGTCTGGAGGCGGCCTGAGGGAGGGAGGGTTTTTTTTTTACACCGTCGACAATTTTCCGATTTTAACTATTTAATGAAGTCTGCTTTGTCTTTTAATGTTCTGACGAGTCGTGAGTGGTTTCTGGCTCTCTGCTGCGTACATCGTGGGCTGGATGAGAACGAGAGGTGTTTAAAGCGAGAGCAGGCGGAGGTAGCGGATGTGCCTGCGGAACACTAAAATGTGGCTGTGAAGGTTCCACTCTCTCGTTATGAGGGTAATGAGAGGGCCCTGTGAGAATGGCCTCGGGATGGACAGCTGCATGGCTGCCTGTGTGTGCGGCTCTAGAAGGAAAGGAACACACTGTGGGTTTTTTTTTTTGTTTGTTTGTTTTTATTATTATTATCATTATTTATTAGACAGCTTGGGACAGTATGATTCTGTGATCCAAATAGAGAATTATCCAAACGTTGGTTGACTACTAGTTTCTGTTTCCAGTCGCATTGTAGTACCTGCTTGGAGGTTGTGACACTGTCTGGCTGGCAGATGGACCTCAATTTCGAGGACATGCTGAGAGAAACTAACTGGTAGACATTCTGGGTTTGAATACTGGACGCCAGATCTTGCTGGATCTGCTCGTCCGACTACACACTGATGAGAACACCCGACCAAATTAATCCTTCCTGTGTAATGTTATATAATAATAATAATCTTATCAAGCACTACTTTTGGTTACTGCTTTGCCACACTGTCCTATGCAGAAGTGATTGCAAATATGACATTCGACCAATCGTTGGCTATTATGTCCATCGGGCAAGGCGGCGTGGATACTTCGTTACAGCAGGGCTCTTAGGACTTGCATGAACATTTGCATTTGACCGATAAACAGTCTGCACTACTTCTGTCTCCATCCATATGTTACTGTTTGGTACTCTAAGTACCCTGGCAAGCATTGCAGCCAAATTCAGCATGGGTACTTTGTTATCGTGTGAGTCTTAATTATCAGACAAATCAGTTGTCTGAACTGTATCATGCGTAGACCCATATATCTATGTTTACTGCTTTTGGTACCTTATTGAGTTCCAGGACAAGTTGTAGTAAGTTAGTTAAGTTAGTCAATTGTCTGTACTGTATTTAGCCCCATACAAGAGGGGCAGCATGGGGAGTTGGTACAGTACAGGTCTTGGCTATGGACGGTTGCGTCTCCGATCAGTGGTCAGCACTGTTTCTCTCTCCATCCACATGTCCTGATTCCGTACTCTTAGTATGCTGGCAAGAAATTCAACATGAATACTTGGGTACGATGCAGGTCTTGGCTACGGACAAGTGGGTTTCACCAATTCTCACCACTAATTCCCACTGACTATTTCACCCTGACTTTTCCCAAATTCACCATCGGGGGGGGGTTGGGGGTGGTCTTTTGCAACAACAAAATGTTAAAGGATCACTTTATTTGTCGATAATCACTTTCAATCATCCAGGCTGCTAAACCTCCTCCCCACCACCCCCTTCACTTCTGTCTTCCACATAGACGTGCCGACAGCATGAAATCATTCTCACAAGGGGTGGGGTGTGTGCGTGTTGTCATGCTGGTCAGTGCTGTATAGCTGTGATCTGTATTGCAGCATTGGGCTGGAAAACGTCCTCCATGTACGTGCTACCCAGAGGCAGAGGATGAAATACAAGCGCAGGGAGGAGCTGCAAACGGATCTTGATCTAAGCTGTATCACAAATGCACCACGCACGTCAGACGGGTGCACGAACGCACGTGCAGCGTTTCAGCTCCCCTCGGCGTTACTCAGCTTCTCCTGGACATTGGCTGCTTTGAGCTGTCTGTCAGCGAGCGACAGGCTGATTGGTGGGCTCAGTGTATATGGGCGGGACTAAAGCAAAATGAGTGGCGAGTCTTTTGTAGACTGCTGTGCTAATGATGCTCAGCATTACAGAGCCATCAATAACCACACCCCAGTAAGCAGCCGCTTGCATGAATACACCCATACACTCAGTTAACTGGGTGCGCTGAGCTGTCAGCTCTGCTTAGTGTCTTCTTTCTTTATCAAGACACTCTTCTTTTTTTTTCTTTTTTTTTCTTCAATCACACACTTGTCATAAATGATCAATGATTGAGTGCTCACTGTAAAACATGCTTTTTTTCTTCTTCTTCTTCTTCTCACTCCTACACCTTTAACAAAATCTGTTTATATGTTGAAGGAAAGTTATGATTGGAAAGATTACGGTGCGAACGTCTCGATCTTGTTTTGTGCGCGCGCACTTGAAGCACCTCATTACATCTAATTAGATTGACCTCCGTTTTTATCTGGCAGCTCTCTGGAGGCACTTGATAAAAACGAGGTGGGAAGTTGTGGATGTGTGTTACGTCACCTTGGAAAGGTTGAACATTGATGGTGTGTAATAGGACTGAAAGGCAGCATGCTGAGAATAAACCACCAGCTGGGTGTCAGCTAGGATCTGTGACCTCTGGCCAGTGTGTCTGTTCCTCTTCTCATCTTCCTGTCCTGGCTGAATTCTTCGCTTGTGGCTACTGAATCCTGTCTTTTCACCTCTCAGCCTGTCTCACTAATGTGTATGTGTGTGTGTATGCGCACATGGGTGTACACAGTGTATATTTATAATGCACACATTGTAGGATTGATGTGCCTCAGCGTTGCAGCTAATTCTGTTTGCTCACGACTGTATGCGTCTGTGCATACAAACAGAGAGGGGCGAGGCGGCTGTGCCTTTATTGTACTGCAGTGTGAGTGTGTGATTAAAGAGAGAGGAAGGAAGACAGGTGATTTTTCTCTTTGTGCCTGTTGAGCAGTCACTCTCTTTTATTCACCCTCCCTCTGTTTCAGCTTGCATCCGTTTCAGTGCCACGACTCGTCTATAGATGGTGACCTTATCATCTGTAATGGTGGTCTGCAGTGGTCTTTGTGTGCGCGCGCGTGTGCATGCATGTTTGTGTGCAGTGGAAAATAATCCTCTGAGCTCTAGGTTCTTGATGTGGTTTAGTCTGGCGATGCTGGTGGATCCCACATATGCATAGAATGAGAAATGGTCTGTATCCCCGGTTGCTTCAAAATTCCTTAATGTAAAAATAAGGCCTTAATTAGTATTAAAATGTCTTAAATTCACGTTTCAAAAGTCTTACGTATGCACCCGAACCGACGCCGTAAAGTAGATTTAGATGTTGTTATGTGTAGTTGCTGGGTGAGATGGTAACGGCGTGTGACTGTATTGTACTCAGAGTGTGTGTGCGGCTCATCAGTGTTTTAAAGCGGCTCGGTTCACAGTGACTGCCGCTCCACACCAACTTCATCTCTGCCTGTGCTGTGAGTTTCAGTTGCTTACAACACAACACGCACCACATTCGCTTTGTTTTAACGTTAGCGTAATCGCAAACATTTCTGTGGGCAGAGGTTTACAGCATTTCACCCGATCGGTAATGAGAAGTAAATTTAATAAAAGTGTTGCCATCTAAAAGGAGGTCTTCCTTCTAACGCATAAAAGTCAATTAAGTCAGAAATATATTACTATTGTTATATTACTATTTGTACCCTAAATCATTTTTTATTATGTATTATTTAGTGCAATAGTAATATTATAAAATAGCACAGGTTTATATATATATATATATATATATATATATATATATATATATATATATATATATATATATATATATATATATATATATATATATATTTTCTCTTCTTTACAAAAATGTATGTACATTTATAAGACTACTTGTTGCATTACACTGCCATTAAATTACAAATAATGACTAGTAAACACTGCTGTGAGGGGGTTTCTAATTAATATTATTAATAATGATAATAGGGGGTTTCTAATAATTTTTCTTTCATTGTTGGAGCAAATGGTAACACAATAAGGATATTTGCTACGGTCGCTCATCTGCCTCTATAGCAGTTTAGCCAGCTGTAGGTTACTTAAACCCAGAAATGGATGTGTATGCATGAACACAATCCATTATAGCTGATGTATCATGCTATAGCATGATTTAAGTGACGTGCAGGTCTTAAAATATTTGGAAATGTCTTGAATATGGTATTAAAAAGTATTAAATTGGAAGTGCTGGTAGATGCAGATACCCTGGCATCGGCGTGTCATGACATGACTCAGAGACTGCAGTGCCTGTGCGTGTGACGTTTCGAAATCTTAACAGTGCATCGTGTATATCTTCAGTGCTGTATGACGAGAGCCTTGAGTCGATTGCTGATTGGTTGAAGCTGGGTCCGGTTACATCCCCAGAAATAACGTTGGAAGTACAATATCTTAATCTGACTTGGAAACCTGGCATTGACCCGACGGAGCACTTTAACGAGCACGAAGCATCCGGAAAGTGCTGATGTGCGTGAGATAAGGTGAGACTGAGAGAAAGGTCAAGCTGTAGCTGACCGGCACACGACACTGCACAACATACTAACCTTTTAAAACGTGTGATATAAATTTAATAGTCATTGCTCTCGTTTCTCTGTTACTCTCTCAGCTGTTGAGTGCTGCAATCAGCCCAATCTAATAATCATCACATGAGCAAGTCACCACAGCGATTAGAGTGCAGACAGGAAAACAGCAGCAACAACAAAGCCTATTATGCCAGGCTTGGAACCGTCTACACCCCCCTAAACCTCCATCATTCTGCCCTGGGGATTGGGATAGCAGAGCTGGGAGGAGCAGCTGGGGGTTGCGATCAGCCCGATTGTTTTGGCAGCGGTAGCTGATACCCCCAAGCCATTTCCATGCCACCGCTTAGCTCACGCTTGACCAAATCGGCTAATCCATTTAGCCATGGCTTAACCAGGTCTCCACTGTTTCTGTGACAGGCTGTACCCAGAAATCCTTTCTCAAACCAACATTACCTCAAATAGGCTCTTAAATTGACATGCAGCAGGAGTTCTGAGGTGTGTGTGTGTGTGTGTGTGTGACTGTTATCCAGCACTTAAATTTCTGTGGACTGACTCAGTCATCAGTCAGTCAGCAGTCCAGCCACTTGGCAGCGTCTGCTGCCGAGCATGAAGTGCAGGCGAAATGAACGAGCATATCGGAGACATCTCATGTCAGACCAGCGACACGGCTCGCCTGCTTTACCCACATCTCTGAACGGGTTCATGTTTCTGCCCTGCCGTCATCCCAGTCTGTCGCTTAAAAATGTCCACTGAATTCCAGGACGGAAATCTGCGCCATTAGCAACCGTGAAGCATCTGGAATAGTGTGTGTGTGTTTGTGTGTGTGTGTAGATAAAAGCTGCAGTGGAAGCGAATGCAAATTAGAATAGTGAGGCATGGAATCATTGCTGGAGCCGCCATGATGAGCTGAATTAGCATGCTGAATGCTCACTCACTGTTTTGTGTGTGTGTGTGTGTGTGTGTGTGTGTGTGTGTGTGTGTGTGTGTGTGTAGGTAAGTGTAGAAGATGTAGAGCCCCTGCAGTGCAAGTCTCTCTGATGTCTGTGCTGTTGATGTCGATAGTCTCATTGACAAGCAGATTTATTCCTCTTTCTCTCTGTATCGCCTAACCGAAGAGGAAGTGCAGGCGAGAGAGAAATGTCAGTCGAGAGATAAGGAGACATGCACATTGTTTCAAGCGACGGCTAAAATTGGACTTCTTATCAGTTATCAGCCTGTCTCCGTTTATCACCTTTTTGTATATTTTTACAGCTCTGACCTAATAAACGCTCATTTGCTTATGCTTTTTGTTTTGTTTTTGTGTGTTATTGACTTCTTCAATCCACACCAGTGTGATCGTTGCACACAAACATTGTTAGTTCTGCGTAGCAACACAATAACAAGCTCTTTTAAATATTAAACACATCGTCGCCCTGAGACTCCTGTCAATCATTTCTCGGCCGACAAATGAAACCCTCCCTCCCCCGCTTCCCTAGCCTTCGACGTTTCAATCATTAGCTGTTAAGTGTTCGAGCACTCGGGGGGGCAGTGGGGGAAACGGTGAAAAGAGGAAGGAGGAGGAGACCGCAGCGAAGGGCGAGAAGGAAAAGGAGGGGGAAGTGGGGAAGGCACACCTGCTGGGGCAGAGCAAACCAAACGCACACAGCGCCATGTCTCCTGGTATCAAGCGGGCCTCGGTGTATCGCGTGACTCTGGATCGAGTCCTGCAGGGAGCTCGGAGAGTGATTATGTGAAGTGCTCAGGCTCTTAAATGTTTGAAGTGTCTCTGTAGTGTTGCATGCGATTACAGCCACAGCGGGCACGTCTTAATTAGCATTATTTGCACGTCCAGCGCCGCGTGAGTCACCCTGCTTTGTTCCCAAAAAAACAGACAAGCATACAGTAACGTCAGATCTGCATCTCGACACAGCACCACTAAACGACTGAGTCATTGTGCATCGTGTACAGTGTATCCTGGTTTCGTTACACTGTATCTCCGACCGCATAATGCTTGTCAAATACAATCTAGAGCGGGCCTGACAGATGGGCAGGCTGTGTTCAAAGCGAGTGGAGATTTAATATCTAAATAGCACGGGCGCTGAGAGAGAGAAAAGAGAGGCGCCCTATGTGGAGCAGCATAAAGGTCCTGACTGTGCCGCCATCACAGCTGTGACTTCCCCCTCCTCTCCTCTCCTCTCTCTCCCCTCCTCCCCTCCCCCTTGCATTTGTTCTTGTTGACGGGCGGAGGAGGAGTAATCTGTACACAGGCTCTTGCAGGGAGGAAACATGTCATCAACACTTGTTTACCATTATTAGTTTGAGCCTGCGAAAGGAGAGGCAGGGCAGCTCAATTACTCTCGAGCTATGAGGCAACGCAAAAGGCTTCTTTTCTAAGCCTTCTCGTCTCCGCTTAGCTCAACACCCTTTTTTCCACGTTAGTGCTGCTGCACGGCACTTGCTTATTCCACACGATACACATTCGGCTGTGTGCGTGCGCCTTTCTCGCCTTTCTTTGTTCGTTTAGAACAGAGTGTGGGAATGTTTTTCCTCACTCGCTCATGCACACACAGCTGTGGGAAGCCTTGCACGCTGGGGGCACACATGGAAGAGCTTTACTCTGTGTGTGTGTATATGTGCGTGTGTGTCAGTCATACGTTTTTTATGGAGTGTAGCAGTGTCTGGTCTATATCAGCGAGTCAGAGAGAGCACTGGGCGGAAACAATGCGTGAGCCACATAAATCATGTAGGAGAGAGCATCCTGAAGCAGCGCTGCCTGCCACTAATCATATCATGTTTGGAAAGGAGATTAGCTCATAGATCTGTCCGCCTGATGCCATCATGTCACACACACTCAGTGAGACACTCCCCAGTCGTTTTGTCTCCTCGGGTTCACGAGGGTAGTTCTGAGATGCACATTCTTCTCCTTTCCCCAGTCTCCGTATCGTCCAGGATGTGGGAGATCCCAGCATTTCACAGCTTCCTCCAGTGGCCACACTCTGCTCTGCTCTGAAACCAGAGCCTGTTAAAGCACTCGGCAGTTTGGATCTGGTGCGCGAAAGAGAAACAGAATGTAAACGCTCGGAAAATAAACCCATATTTCCTGTTAATGCTTGCCGGCAGGTCTGGTTTTGCTTATCCGGGGGCTATGACGGCGGGTATATGGCATGAGCAGACTGCTGCGGTTTCACCGGGCTCTCGTGTTAATACGGGAGTCGTGTGAGCGTGCCCCGAGTCATCCCCTTGCTAACAGATGAGAGCTGCCAGGAGAGGTGCTGCGGCGGCCATGTTTAATGATTCCACTAAGGAAAAGGCAGCGTGACATGTCATCTAGCATCCTGTAGTCTGGCAGGGGAGTGGCATGGTGCTGTCAATCAAGTGAAGGTGTGAACAGGATATGGTGACCTGCATTGTTACCAAAAAAAAATAACACTCTCTATTGCAATACCTGCACTTTCCGGTTGTTCATTTTACTGCCATTTCCTGATTAACCGCCGTCACACCTCTCGGCTCAAAAACACCCCGCGTGCCACAGTTGGGGTTGTTAGTGTTGGAGCTCTGCACACTCCACACACACCGTCACAACCTCACAGACTGGTCTGTAAAAGCCAGGCTCTCCCAAGAGCCTTAACCCCTCGCTGCACTTGGACTCAACATGGCCGCCCTGTAATTACTGCTCGCGCCTGTTTGAGAGACAAGGGGACAGTGTGAGCGCATGATTCTGCTCAAGGGGGGTCGAGTTTGGAGCGCAGACAAAAGGGGGCAGCACAACAATTCCTGAGAGTAGTGAGGCCTGCATACTCCTTAGGAATGTTTCCACTCTTTAACTCTCCACCCCCACGTCTCCGGCATCGCCAGCGCTCAGCCATTGTGTGCTGCTTGTAATACGATGCGCAGTTTCATTGGAGCGAATGGGGGGCTACTCCGAGAGATTGGGTGTAGGATCGAATAAGTGGCCTCTCCGTTTAACTTCGAGTTTTCGTGGGCTATGGCATGTTCACGAGAGCACGAGGAGCGCTGGGCAAAAGCCAACGTAGAGCCCACGGAGCCAGGAGAAAGAGGCGCAGCGGCAGCGAGAGCACTTTGGAATGTCACTAATCAATTCATCTTTGTAATTGTAATGGGCGGCTTGCTGCTGCCTCCCATTCTCCTTCCTGTCTGGCTGCGAGTGCTTATCTTGATAATTTGATTCTGTGCACTGATCTGCTCTCTGCGACATAAAAACATAATTAGGGTTTAATAAGGAAACAGTCATTTCCAGTGCGAGACAGATTCAAAGAAAGGTCACAGCTTTCAGCTTTTTTTAGTTTCATGATTTTGTTGTTGTTATTGTTGTGTGATGTATGAGTGGCTCTGTGTGTGTGTGTGTGTGCGCGCTCATGCAAAAGGAATTTAAGGGTGTGTGTTTGGTCTTCAGGGGCACTGATGTCAGGGTTTAGATTCTCAGCTTGTGGTGATGCACTGAATGGGCGAGAACGTCCTTGTGCTTTATCAGTGCTGAGATTTCTCTGAACAGCGAAAGCTGTGTGAATCCTCCTCGTCTCTGTATCTGCAGTATAATTCACTCTGACGGTGATTTTTGATGGTACAAAGAAGTGGCCCAGTTAGACTGTGGACTAATAGTGACTGCCTTTATTCCACCTGAATTGAGCTGCATTTCTGCTTCATAGTTAAGAAAGAAGGGGGAAAAAGAAAGCAAAGATTTCACCATAACTCTAACTTAACAGGATTTTTCTTCCTTTCTACTGAAAAAATCGCCATGGAGTCTCCAACAGAACTTTACAGCTTCTCATGTCCCATGCCAGACCCAGGTGGTGGAAATATACTGTTACACATATGCACGCCGCTTAACAGTCATTTCACCGTCCACATGAAATTATTTCTCAACAATGAGCTCACTCTGCTGCTCAGTTCTGCGACTGCAGGGAATGTGAGGCAGGCCGAGGGGGGAGACAAGTAGTCCTCGGCTTTCTGGGGGTTTTTTTTTTGTTGTTTTTTTTTCCACCAGCGGGCTGAGGTGATGGCGCACACAGCCTTTTTGTGGGGAACGTGGTATTCTGTAGGCACGTTAAAAACGACTGTGATTTCTGGCGCCGCTCTCTCTGTGCTCAGCTGTGGCTTCTTTAACGTTCTCTTAAACCGTTTCAATGGTCAGTTGGTTTTGTGTGAAGGCACAATAAATATTTCATGTCAGGGAAATGAAAACAGTGTTTCTGCGCTTCGCTTCCCTCATCCCGGCCCTCGCTTGGAAAGCACAGTGACTGTGGGAGGTCTGGGTGACCCAGTGTTGCCACCTGCTGGTGATTTTGGGGAAGCGCGAGTGCTGGCACTGCATGCAGTCCCCCGAACCGACAGCGGGTGGCGGAGTTTGAAGTGCAACACGAGAAGAGGAAGCAGCGGGTGATTTGCTTGGCTGGTTTCATAGTTTTATGCTTTACAGATGTGTGTCTGGAGTTGTATTCAGGAGTTAATCTATCATACAGTTGAAAGAGTGGCTGTGTTTTCTGCCTTGAAGCTTGAAGCACCTCCCTTTTGAACACACAGCTTTCCTTCCTTCCTGCCTGGCTCCCTAGTAGTCCAAAAATGCAAATGTTTTTCTGTTTACTGTATTAAAACTAAATGTTTTCAATCCCTTTTTAATTGACTTGGTTTTCACTGAGGGCTTTTGGCACAGAGTGAGGGAATCATGACTGCACATGCAGCACAGGCTTGTGTTTGCCAAGAGGCCAATTTGTGATGCTGTTAACAAACAAATGTCTGTTGTTGCTTTTTTTTTTATTGAATGTTTGTTTGCCTCATTTGTTTTTTTCCAGAGTAAACGGGACCATCTGTTAATGAGTGTGAAATGGTACTACCGCCAGTCCGAGGTACCTGACTCTGTCTACCAGCACCTAGTACAGGACCGCAACAATGAGAACGGTACGTGTGTGTTATACCACTAGCAAATAACACGTATTATCCGGTTGCCACGTCTTTCTACTCAGCCTTTCTTAGACGTCACAGTAAACGGCATCCCAAATAAAAGAGGACGTGTCTGCGAAAACACCCCGCTGTCCCCGTTTCCATGGTAACGCTCCTTCAAACAAAGGCAGAGCGAGGTGAAGTGCAAATAACCCTGAGCGTAATATCTCTCGGTCCCATGGCCATCCCTGGGCTAATGCATACATCAAGAAGTAATAACAGGTTAGGGCTTCCACCCGGCTGTGCTCCGAGACCGCATCGATTTTAATGCGCTCTAATAAAACAGCCAAGAGCGCCTCTGCAGTCCTGTCAGCCTGGCAGACACCACCATCCCTCCCTCCCTTCGTCCCTCCCTCCATCACCGACGTCATGTCTTAGTCTGGGTCAGGATGACGGACACTCATCCTGCACTGTCATAATGGATCTCTGTAGTGACATTAGCTTTTTCCAATTTTCCACAATATCTTTGTGGGCGCAAGGCATACTCTTTGCAGGGAGAAGTGAAATAAGGTTGCATTAGACTCGTACATTGATCTGATTATTGGAATACAGGTCTCAGTGCTGCAGCCCTTAGCCTACATGCTGATTTTTACATTGCAATACCTACACACATTCACAGGGATGCAGTTGTCTTATATATAATAGTGTAGTAAGTAATAGTAGTAATCTGGTAAAATACATACTTGTATGCACAAAATACTGTAGATTATATACTGTGTAATATACTGTGTGTATTATTAGTACTGATACTCTATATGAGGATTTTATCTAATGCATTTTATGAGTGCCCATGGTATTTTACACTGGTTATATGTGTGTGTATATATGTGTGTGTGTATGTGTGTGTGTGTATATGTATATATATATATATATGTATGTATGTATGTATGTATATATGTATATATATATATATATATATATATATATATATATATATATATATATATAATATAATGTATGTGTATGTGCAATATAACAAAGATATCACTATTAGGATAGTTGACATTTCTATGATACACAATATGCATCACTAACTAGCAGAAAAAAAAATCTTTAATAGATTTTTCAAATTTAGTGGTTCACAAAAAATGTAACAAAATTAGTCGTTCATAATTGCTATTAATTTTTTTTATATGTATCATTTAGCATGATATTGATATATCATTATATTGCTCAGTGCTACAGTATATTTAAAAAAAAATTAGAAAAATATTTTGTTTTAAAATTGTGTTTATTCATAAATATGTATACATTATTAATCTATTAATATATTTTATTTATAGTAATTTGCATTACATTTATTTGTATGAAATTTATATTTGTAAAAATAGTTTCCTTTTTTGGTTTGTGTTTAGTCTTCTGTATATATCTGATTGCCAGTATGGCTGTCAGTTATCTGTCCCTTGAATGTGTGTATGCTAATGGTCCATATTTCTTTCTCTCTCTCCCTCTATCTCTCTCTCTCTCTCACTCTCTCGCTCTCGGCAGACTCAGGTCGGGAACTGGTTATCACTGACCCCGTAGTAAAAAGCAGAGAGCTCTTCATCTCGGACTATGTGGACACGTACCATACTACGGCCCTTAGGTAACCCACCTGACGTTTGAGTCATATCTGTATTTCTGTACTGCACAGTCTCGGTGTTGTCATGCTAAGCAACAATCAAGCCTCTCAGTAAAAACCTCAGGACTTGACAGCTTTTCCATTATAACATTCTGCATGTGCACTTTCAGCTCAAAGCAATCATACTGTTCTTTTCCATGGCCAGAGGGGGAAAAAAAGAGGACAGGCATGCTGATTCTCAGCATTTGAAACCAGATCTTCCCTGTCCCCCCCCCCCCCCCCCCCCCAACCATGTGTTCCATTTTTCACCCTTTTCCTTTCCAGCGCTTTAACTAAAACCAGCTGGAGAGGCGCACAAAGCCGCAGCTCTGAACCAGTGATTTCAGGGCAAATTAGCAGCAACTTCTGCTGCACAAAGGCTCCTTTGATTTGACTTATTACAGGGCTTTTGGTAAACTCTGTGAATTCTGCGAGCATGGTGTAATGCTTGCTTCAAGCCCCTTGTCCCTTTCATCTTCAGAGAAAGGTATTGTGTCTGTGTGCTGAGCACCCAAAGCACACCGACGCTTGTTATTTTGAAAGCACAGGCGTGGAAGTATGGGTGAAGCTATATCGAGATGCAGTTGCTAGCTGTTGATAGCACTCTGCTGTGTGTGTGTGTCTCTGCGCACGCACACGTTAGTAGATCCCATGTGCTGTCCGTCATCCCTCGTTTAAGTCTGAGGCTGAAGAGATGGACCATGCTCTCTGTAACAATGCGTCTGAAAACGTTTTTCTCCAGAGAATTTGTTCATCTCTGCCTCTCACACACACAAGAAACAATATTAGTTCAGCAGTGATTGATCTCCTGGTAGCACTCTCACCCAGATGTGTTTACTTTAAAGCATGATTATTGTAGAGGCAGGAAATGTATGTGCACATATACTTGAGGCTCATTTGCGTTTGTGTGTGGTGTTCTGTTTTGCAGAGGGAAATGTAACATCGCCCACTTCTCTGACATTTTCGCTGCCAGGGAGTTCAAACCACGAATCGACTCCTTCTTCTACATTTTAGGATACAACCCAGAGACTAGGTAAGACACGCTGGGTTTGGGTTTCCACTATATGCCAAAAATATTATCGCAGCACTTGAACTTGACATTTTCTCAATACATACAATGCTAATAAAGCACCAACAAAAGCATGCTGTCATCTGATTCACCCAAATTGTATAAATAACATTTACAGTACATTGCCTAGTTCCACATAGTTCACATCATAAAATATGTAATAAAAGGCATTTGATGTTCTGTGACGGTCGATCGCTGAGCTGTACCGGTTTATGAACGCTCTGCTGCTCAGTAGTCTATTGATTGACATTTGTTTTGGTGATTACTTGCTGAGATATGTGTTTTTGTTTTTTATAATCTGTAGGTATTTAAGACATGATTCTTCTTGTTTTCAGTCAGTGGGGGCTGAGAGTGTGTATCATGAGAAGTGTAATTGCAGTCTGGTGACTCAGTGGTTAAAGTTGTGGGATGCTTATCAGAAGGTTTGAATCTCAGCATTGCCAAGCTTCCACCGTTGAGCAACAGTGCACAGGGCTTTGAGCAAGGCCTTTAACCTTCATCTGCTCCAGAGGCATCGCATTCGGTGCTCTTACCCCAGCTTCCAAACAAGCTAGAACATGCAGAGAAAAGTATTTCACTGTACTGTACATGTAACAATAGAGGCTTTCTTTTCTTTTTCTTTCTTTTCCATTTTTCCTTTCCTTTTTCCTTATTCCTTTCTCATTTTCATTCTTTCCTTTAGTATTTCCATTTATTTCCTGCTCTATATTCTACTCCTTTTCTTTCCTTTCCATATATCCATCTATACGTCCATACTGAAGCACTTAATGTATGTCATTGTGTGGATTTTTGTTTGGTTTTTTGTTCTTGATTGTACTGTACTATCTAGTGCTTCTTTTTGTTCGAAGTCATTGACTGTGTTTACATGGGCAGCAGTAATCTAATTATTGACCTTATTCTGTATAAGACAATATTGTGATTAAGGTGTTTACATGAGTCACGTTTAGAATATTCCTTTCATGTTCCCGTTTTACATGTTATAGAATGTCGATCGATTAACGTCACACATTACGTCACCGCGCCGCGCTGTCCGACGTTCCCTCCAGAATTTCACTTATCAACATACAGTTCGTCTTCGTTATGGTACTATATAGTGTTTTTTTTTTATTTTACGAAAGCTTCAAGTGCAGATAATTATTTGTCATGCTATAGGTGCAAATAGACGACTGCTTGAAGCCGTGGGCTGCGTCCCAAACTGCATACTTGCCTACTGTATGGTAGCCTAAACACATGTATTTCTCCTACTATATAGCAGGTAAGTACGCGGTTTGGGACGCAGCCGTGCTCTCTTGTTTGCCGTCAAACGGTTGAGCGCTGCCGTGTGTGTACGCGTCCTGTCGCAAAATGCAGTGAAATCTCCCACATGACGTTAATAGTGTGATTAAGGTGTGTACATGTCTGTAACGCACTTCCATAATGCGTCTAAAACAGGAATACTCCACATGTCTTAATTCGATTTGTGTTTATTTCGATTATAATTTTAGTCGGATTAAGGTCATCAATAATCGCTGTTTACATGCTAGTTTCTTAGTCACAGTATCGTCTTAATCGGGGTAATATCGGATTATTATTTTCCATGTAAACGTACTGACTTTTTGTGTTGGAAGCTGTAACCTATATATTGATTTTTGAAAGTGGTGGACAGCAGGGGCAGCAGCTATCATTCTTACAGTGTAGTGCACCATCCGAGTGGATTTAATCAGTGAAGTATACTAAACAGCAGCTTCAAACTTTTTAGTAATGTTTAGTATATGAAATAGTATATAAAATCATATTCAGAGTTCCTACATGAAATGCTTTATTTAGGAGCATTTAACCTGCATGCCAGAAGTTTGGAGGCGAAACTAATCGTGTCGAAAATAAACACAGAAAGGCGATAGAGATAATGGAAGGTTTATATGGTGATTGACATAGAACTGTCAGGTTTAACTAAACGGTGGCTGAACAACTGATTGACTCTTAATTACTTTTTGTGTTTTTTGCGTTTAAAATGGAGTCGTATGGGAAGCTTAGTCATATACACCCGGTGCTAATAAAAACTTTAATTAACTAAATCAGGTGTGTTAAATTTAAGAGTGTAAATAATTAAAAACTGGTCAGTGGAAGAGACTGATATCAAGAAGGAACATAAAGCCTCATCCCATATTACACGTTAAGCAAAATGGTAGATTTCAACGGGGAATTATTTGGCTGAACTAAATATCAGGAGCCATGTTATGTTGTGTGGGTGCTGGCAACCTGGATGCATTGCAAACCGTAGCTACGTCCACATTTAATCCAGATCAATTTGAAAATGCATGTCTTTCTCCATGTTTTGGCCTTTCGTCCACACTGAGATAGCATTTATGTCCAGCAAAAAGCTTTTCAATAAGTGAGGCATTCAAAAACGACGATCATGTGGCGCAGTCATGTCAGTTGTTGTGCCTGCTGTCCAGTTTGATAGCTTTGTTAAAGGGTCATGAAATGACAACAATTTTAAACAGAGGTGTTTGTTTGTTGTCATAAAAGACAACGTTAGAATCCGTTAATTTTAATTGTAGGAGAAAACTGGTTCATTAAAAGCTACATCGTGTCGACCTCACAGGCAATGCCGTGGCAACGTACTATAGTACTCCGATGATGCGTCTGCGTCTCATAATTATTCATGAGACTGCGTGTTCTTATCCCTGCCTTGCCCTGCCATGCCCACTCGCCCTCCATTCTTCTCACAGCCATCCACGCCCATTTAAGTTGCATTTTTCAAAAAGATTGTGAGGTTGACTTGTGCTGAAAGAGGGTCGTTTCATGACCCTTTGATGATTAAGGTCACGTGGTACAACTTTCAGATTAAATATGTAAATAAACCCCTAACGGAAATGACGCAGACCAAAGTTTCTCATGTATGTAGGGCTCTCGCATGAGCATGGTTTCTATCAGAACAGTGTTCTAACGTCTCTCCTTACACACATCTCATTAGAGTCATCACTTTTTCTGTGCTTTAGTCTTTATCAAACACCTTAGTCCTCTTACTCTGTGCACAGGTGTGTATTCATTTAAATATATAGAGAGAGAGAGAGATAAATGTTCTACATTATTTATTAACGTGAACTCCTCATAGCTTGGACTAAGTGTTCGGACATTTGGTGCTCTTATATAAGCTCGTACAAATTTAGAAGATTTGAATTTTGGGAGGAAAAACAGAACATGCGGTTCATTAAAATTTGAATACTGATTTACATCCCTGCTTAAGGAACTCTCGCCTATTCAAAATGTGATCCGTCTGTTATAGCGAAGGTTTATTTATCTTACATACAAAAAGGCCAAACAACATTTATCGATAATTAGAAGTCAAGCTTTTTACATGAAACCCTTTGAATAACTTCCTTAACAACTGTGTTCTCTTCTCTATATTTGTCACCTGATTTGATCATCCAATATTTATCTTAATGGCAAGCAAATACCCCGCTTACATCTGCTTACAGCAAAACAACTAACGACACCTTTTAAGAAAAATGATACATTTATGTTGGGAAATAAGAAACTTTGATCATGCTGCACATCAGTCTCTGTGTCTGCACCTGAGGGAAAAGTCAATCGCTGCACGAGCCTCATCATCTTCTCTTCACTCGTCTGATCTCTGTTCTCTCTCATATCAGTGGGGAAACAGTCGCTCGTTAATTCACGACTTCTCATCTGTCGACTAAATTTCTCATCTGACTGTGTTTCATGAGGCAGTTAAAATATTTTAAAGCTATTAACAATGTACAGAGTGTGTAAGCACTCTTCTCTGTTTTGATGATGTTATGGCGCTGGAGCATCGCGGACGTTTTTACATCAACTGACCACAAACTAAGATTAGACTTATGTCCGTTTCACTATGACGCACAGCTCTCTGACAAATTGCTCAAAGTCTGACTTAGCTAGCAAGGTTTTAGACATCTTTAGGCATGCTGCGTTTGTTAAACTGGCTCCTTCCCAATGTACATGCAGGAACTTGGATGATAAAGTAATTTAGGGGCAAGGAAATGGGGGGAAAAACTAACAGTTTTAATCAGAAGCTGATAAAATAATCTGTAGGTGTTTGCAGGATTCGTGCACAGCGACATCGTGACAGGTTTTTCAAGACCGCCACGTATTTGTTGTAGTAGGGATAATAAGATTTCCAGATTTATGACTGAATTCTTGTGTTTTTCTGAGATCCGATCTTTCTGCCTCGATAGTCACTTGAGTTTGTAAGTGACCTGTATCTGTCCATGGAGTGAACTATCTGCACACATTTCCTAAATAAATAATATTCCTGTGTCAGGAACACCTAGACAATAATTTGTATTGTATTATTTGTATTATAATACAATAATTTGTATTTGTATTATAATTTGTCTCATATTTGTGAGACAAATCCATGATTTCACGATACACACGCTGAGCACTTTATTAGTAACGTTAAATTAAATCTGGGTAGAGTCTTCCTTTGTTCTCCAAACAGCCTCAATTCTTTGAGGCATGGATTCCACAAGATGGTGGAAACATTCCTTTGAGGTTCTTGTTGACATGATTACATCACGCAATTCCTGCCGATTTTTCAGCTGCGAAACTCCCATTCTACCACATCCCAAAGATGTTTTATTAGATTCAGATCCAGTGACTGGAAAGGCCACTGAAGAATACTGAACTCATTGTCATGTTCATGAAACCAGTTTGAGATGACTTTATCTCTGTGACATGTCGCATTATCATGCTGGAAGCAGCCATTAGTAGATGGGTAAATTGTAGCCATGAAGGGATGCACATGGTCATCAACAATACTCAAACAGGCTGTGGCATTCGAGGGATGATTGATTGGCGTTAACAGGCCTAAAGTGTGCCAAAAAAAAACATTCCCCACACCATTACACCACCTCCACCAGCCTGGACTGTTGACACAAGGCAGACTGGGTCCATAAATTCATGCTGTTTGCACCAAATTTTGACTCGAACATCTATGTGCCTCAGCAGAAATCAAGATCAGACCAGGTTACATTTTTCCGTTCTTCATCTGTTCAGCTTTGGTTAGTTTGTGCCCTCTGCAGCCTCCGCTTGGCCTCTTGGCTAACAGAAGTGGAACCCGACATGGTCAACACATCCACCTCAAGGTCTGATGTGTTGTACATTTGAGATTCTTTTCAGCTCACTACAATTGTATAGAGTGGTTATCTGAGTTACTGTAGCTTTTCTATCAGCTCGAACTAGTCTGGCCAGTCTCCGTTGATCTCTCTCATCAACGAGGCGTTTCCGTCCACAGAACTGCCACTCAGTGGATGTTTTTTCTTTATTGCACCATTCTGAGTAATCTCTACAGACTATTCTGCGTGGAAATGCCAGGAGATCAGCAGTTGAGTAGAAATAGCCAAAGCAGCCTGTCTGGCACCAACAATCATGCCAGGGTCGAAATCACTGAGATCACATTTTTGTCCCCGTTCTGATGGTTGATGTGATCATTACCTGAAGCTCCTGGCGCGTATCTGCATGATTTTATAAATTGCACTCCTGCAACACAGCTGGTTGATTTAGAGAATTGCATGAATGTGTAGGTGTAAAGGTGACTGAGTGCTCCGTGCGTGACTGTATATTGCAGCGATCTATTAAACTAGCAGCTCAAGCCTTTATAGCATTTGCTCTGGAAGTTTGAGAGATAAAGACGAGAAGACCAGATGCACGGTTTGATCAGTTTTTGCAGCTATTACTGACACTTCTGTGCTGAGAGACGTGTGGGTCCGGGCAAGCAGCCAGCACTGATAGGCACATGTGCTGTGAATTATGAGGAAGTGTGAAAAACACACGAATTCTAGTCTGTGTTTTTATTAATGTCTGGTAGCCATGTATCACATATGAAAGTGGCTGGGTGAAGATGAGAGATTAGTCTCTTTACCCCAGAATTGGACTTATTTGCATAAACATTTCTATTTTAATGTGGCCTGTATCAAAGGGAAATATATTTAACACTTTGTTAAGCACACGTAAGAAATAAGTTGTAGTCTAAAGGAAGCATAGATGTGTGAAGGCTTTCTTTTGTGAACATGGAATAAACATTTATTTATTTATTTTACATGATTTGCATGTAACGTTTGGCTCTAACGGTATATTGATTAGTGTAGACTGTAAATCCAACTCACAGGCTCCTTTTTCACCTCTGTAAACGCATTAAATGTATTATATTCTGTGTCTTTAATATTTGAATACCAAAACAATGATGTTCCTCAGGCTTTGTGTGATTTAGGCTAATGCAATATTGCAATACCTGTGTATACTGTGTCTCACATCTCTCACATACGGAGTTGACGCAGGTGAATCAGGAAATTTGTATTTTTATTTCACAGCTCAGGAAATGTATTATAATTGTTTTAACGATATTTTTTTTTTTTCCTTTGGAAAGATTAGACTTGGTATTATTTGCCTTAGTTTGCATGTGTTTAATATGCTGACACAACGTACCTGTGAATTCTGGAAACTCTTGTTGAAAATGGAGATTATTTGCATGTTGAGTTGTATACGTGTATATGCTTGAAGTGTAAATCGCTGGAAGACAAATATACAGGTTTTGTTTGTATAGTATTTTAATCAAAATATTTTCTGTGAAAGCTGGAATCTTGAAATCAATCAGTTTATGATTTTAGGTTACTAAGCTGGACCGTGTGCTTGGTGTACTTTTAGTTTCTCCTCCAAAGGCTTTTATTATCTTTATTTATTTATTTTATTTTATAATTTTTTTGCGGGGGGGGGGGGGGGGGGGGGGATACATGTGAACATTTATTATGATAGAATAAATGATCTTCCTTGTTCATGTTTATTACACCTGCTGCAGTATTTCATGTGCACCTTGATCTTGATCACTGCTGATGAAATGTTAAGGATGTCAGAGAGGCAGGCTGAAAAATCTCCACCCAAATGTTGATCAACGCTAGCCAGTGTGTCACTCTCTAACCACCTGACCATTTTGACTTTTGCACTGATAGACTGCATGAATCTACAGTCTGGACTCTGTCAGCTCCAGCCTTGCTTCTGCACAGCAGTCTCTATATTTTTTTTATGGCCATTGTTGATGCTTTTGTGCTTGGTTCCACAATTGTAAAAAAAAAAAAATTAACCTCGTTTAACCTTAAACCATTTAACAACAAATAATCCGATATAGATTTCAAAAATGAAACCCATTATACTGATCTTTGAAGGACAAGGGAGCTTAACCCT